>NW_008649010.1:653751-655543 GCF_000247585.1 Phytophthora nicotianae INRA-310 | reverse complement strand
TTTGGAAGAGAGGAAAAGCCGCAAAACGCTACCGGTCCCTTCGAAGCCCTGTTGACAAATGAAAAGCGAAAACAAGCAACAGCTAAAAAAGCCTTCCGATCCTTTCGCAGAGACAACATCATCCGCCACATGAAAGATCAACACAAGACTAAATATGAAGAGTTCATTTCACTACCAAAAGGAAGTCGTTTGTGTCTTAGTTTTTTCGATCTTCCTACAATGATGGATTCTTTTCTTGGTGGCACTTACAGCTGCCATCTCGAAATCCACAATGGTAATTAGTTGTATTTAGAAGCAAGTCCGCCAGCTGAGAGAAACGTACGAATTCGACCCGACCTTCAAGGACATCGTCGATAGGTCGTGCAATAGAGATGTAGTCCAGGCGTGGAAGCTTGTGGATGCAAAAGGCGAGTATACTCACTTAGTTTCGTTTGCACTGGGACTGGCCTCAATTCCACCCGGCACTCATACCGTTGAAGGTGACTTTAGCTCACTTAAAGGGGTCAAAAGCGCCCACCGTGGGTCGTTGTCTAACTACGCGCTAGAAGGTCAGCTACAAGCAAAGCAGTACTTTGAGTTGATTCCTCTTGCAAACTCCGTTGCAGCTAGATCCCTCATAGAAAAGTGATCCCCACAGCATCTAAGCATTCCATGCATTTAACCACTGATCCAATACTGAAACCAATATTGAATATAATCCTATATCGACTAGCGAAGTAGGCATGAAAAATCCTAGAGTAAGAACGGATAGGATTTTAGGCTGTGCTGCCTAGATAGAAGAGGCCTGCCCATGCGGATCCTGTTGGCACAATCCCGCAAGATCCATGTTTCGTTGGTGGGTCTGCCACCTCTCTTTGTTCTGAAGTCAACACGCAAGCTCAATACCAAGATATCGCCCTGAAGGGCGTCCTGTATGCCCTGAGAGTGTTTACTTCGTAATACGAGAAGACCTGAGACGGGCGAAAGGTGGATACAAATTTAGTGAGTGCAGATACTGCAGAGTTGCCTACGACAACGACGCCACCAACATAGCTTCAGCTAAAATTGTTGCCAGACCTGAAGCCCTTTCTCGATTTTACGTCCGCGCAGCCGCTGCCGGCGTCGCCTTTTTCAGCAACCTCAACTCCTACTCAGGACCAGCCAGTTACATCTCTACCAGGCGAGTAGTCTACAGGCGAGTAGCCTATTTTTGGTCTAATAAAATCTCAGAGCACAGCTGCTGCTCATTCTGGGCATCATACTTCGCGTGAGCCCCAAGGCCAGCACACTTTATTGCTGGAAGAGCACCCTCCGCGACTTACTAAAAGCGCTCTCCACGGGGTACAAAGCGTGCTTTCCAAGACGTTCTAAACAAACTCTCCATTGGCCAGTACAAAACATATCCCAGCCAAAAAGAAGCAGAAACGTCAGCTCTCAAGAAATGAAATCTAGCAACCCGTTGAAATGCATACGGATAATCGGCTTCCAGATTGAAGAATCAGTTTTACTTGTCCTGGAGATATTAGGTTCTGATGTCGTAGCTATGCTGCTTTCACGTCGTATTATGGACGGTCGCCTGCTGAGGGAGCACGTCCAGTGCTACCTCAAGAAGGCCATTGACGCTTTGGGGGCTATGCAGGTGAATACGGGTGACGGTGTTAATCTTTCCTCTGATGTGTGGATGAATATTGCGAAAGAACATCTTCTGGAGTTCAGGTGATCCATATGGCGCTGCACTAACATATGTGTGGTGGAGTGGGATTCGCAAAATCGCGTTGCGATCCACTCAGACACACAGTGCCCTGGACTGCCG
>NW_008649010.1:642447-651386 GCF_000247585.1 Phytophthora nicotianae INRA-310 | reverse complement strand
ATTTCTAATGTGCATTCTCCACGTTTTGGGAAAGGTATATATGGCAATTAAGGCCTTTCCCTCGCTTCTACCCTCTAACGTTCTACAAGACGTGTACGCTTTACACTTCCTCCGCAGCCTAAATGAATATTTGGAAATGAGGAAGTCGATATTATCGGCGTGGGAGAAGGATTTCCGACTTTTTGCCTTTGAAAAGTACATGGCCGCTAAATGGCTCACCGGATTTTTCAGCATGTGACAGGCTTTTGCCGCTTCGAGTAGGTTTATGTTACCACTAACAACCCCACGGAAAATTTCAATGCTATTCAAAAGCGGGACTACTCGCTAAGACACAGGCTCAAGATGGGAACACTTTTGCGCGTGTTTAGCACTGTGTCGAAGGCCGGTCGCTCAGTTCCCGCTTCTTTTAGTTTGGATTGGCTGTGTCAGTACCACTAACACGCTGGGTCAGTGAGCTGGTTGGAGAAAATGATTTGGCATGGGTGGAGGTGATACGTTAGATCTTGGGTGTACTGGAGGACAAACCGTTGTGCGCGTCAAAGCGGTACAAGCACCTCAAATTGCGGTCGCTCCCAATAGGAGGCGTGAGGAAGGCATAGCAGTCTCAGCCCAGATGGGTGCCAACTATGCAAGGATGAAGGTTTTTTATCAGACATTGGGCGGCTGGCAAATAGACGTTGTGAGTCAATGATGACCGTGCAACTATTGTTTCGTTTTCGGTACGTTTGTACACGTTATGTACGCAGTCCAAGTAACCCTCACGTAGAAATACACGAGACGGAGGTGTTAGTGAGCAGGGCTAAACTTAAGCGTTCAGAATCTGCGACTGAAGGTGCTGGAGAAAGACCGAGAACCGTGGGTCCTGTGCTCAGTTACGAGTGATCCAGCATCAATGTGACTGGAAATAAGGGAGATATGGATGCCGAGGGATGCATGAGCATTTAATAGGTTCCGATTGGAATGGTGTGCTTTGCTTAAGACCTTCTTGCATCGTGCTTAACTTGTTACATGGACGTAAATTTGAATAATCCGTATAATACATTTACAACCCAGCTTTTATATACGCGAAAATGTCATTTTGTTTTTTTCCTCGTAACGAATGTGTAAACAATTTAGGAAAAGGCATTATCCGTATCGCTAGCATATCGTATAGCTTAGTTTCAGGGTGCAGGAACCCTTAAGAAATCTAATACTGTCGTGACGTGTTAAAAAGAAGTCCTGGTTGCCACTGTGCATGATCGCGAACTTTGATTGATGGCGCTGCTTTCTCGAGCGAGAGACGTGTCAACACCGCTCCAACCCTCCTTCTTTGCCTGGTGCCCAATTTGGACTCCTTCGAGTCGTGAAGGAATTGAACGAATGTCTTCACCAGCTCCCATTACCTCTTGGTCGGTGGAGGCCGTACTGGGAGGATCTGGATTGGGATGCGTGGTCTCAGTACTTGTATCACCATTGTCATCTTCTGTTGATCTGGTATCATCGTCGCAGGGATTCCCAGCGACGCTTTCCGTGCTGGGCCTCATCTCGTTCTCAGCTGGGGCCACGTAATCTACGGTAGTTGGTTGAGACACGTAACCATATCATCTTTGGACTTCTGCAAATGTCGCTTTGATATCTGGAACCTTTCATCGCTATCCAGCTCAGTCTCGGCCTCTCTAGCGGTGCTGGGCGGCGGCCAGTACCTCCACACGAGTTTTGTATTTGCAACATTATCAACCTCTCCGCAATTTCTCACTTCGACCTCTTTGCTGTCGCATTGTTGATGCGAAGGCTTCATTAAATGCCTTGGTAATCGCTGTATGTAAAATACTGGATCTGGTCGGGGCGTTACATTGCTGTGGAACCAATGTATACGTGCGTAACTTCCGCCAAATGACGTAGACAGGCTTGAACCGGTTACCGTACCGGTCTACCGTCAACCTCATCATCATGTCGCGTGGCACAAGTTCCTTTGTGTCCACATCAATGGGGTAGTTTGCCCCCATATCGTTGTGGACGTGAAGGACGACTGCAGAGTGATGGCCACGCGGGTCGCCTCCAACGAAGCCCCCGAGAATTACTCGATCGTGTCACCAGCGCACAGCCATGTAGGATATAGCATGTAGGATATAGCTCGGAGGCACTGAGACCGGGCATGGTCGAGGTCGGGGTGAGAGGCGGAGCGCTGTGCTAGTGGGACCGCAAGCGTCCGATGGAATGATTTCTGTCTGGAACGAATTGCTTTTACTGCTCCGACCTTCGGAGCACATTCAATGTTCACTGTTTCAACCTTCGGAGCACACATCTACTTTACTAACATAACCTGCGCTACACATTACCGGATTCCATGCATTTCCTGCAACCGATGTAAGAACTCCGTCTATAGTGAATCTATAAGGTTTACAGCCGTAAAAAGTGTACAGAGGATTATTAACAGTGTTTCATTGGCTAATCTTAGATGTAAACATTACATAATATGGACAGGGTTGCACAAAATATAGATCAGAGCGATACGATTGAACTATTTGTGAGATTTGATGCTAAGAGTAATTACACTGGTTGCACGAATTCCGTGGTTGCAGGAAATGCATGGAATCCGTTACAGACAACGACGGAAAAACACGACACCGCTGAATAGTATTCTCGATACTAAACAACGGGACGGAAAAGCCGGCATCGTTTAATTCGTACGATTTCATTGGTTAAAACTTTGCATTGAGAAAAACTGTCAAAACCCGGATGTTTTGCAAAAACAAAACTTTTGTTCAAATGTTTATCTCTGGATTGAAAGGAATGGCCTTTTGGAAGCTACGAATTGCTGTCCACTCCGGAATAGCTTCCCAGGAGCCATTGCTGCACTTACCACTCTCGGCCGTTTCGCCTTAGCACTTCCGCTGATGATACCGGACCTGTTACCCCGCATTTTTGTCTTCAGAGGCCCCATCACCCCAACGTCCAGCGGTTGGCATACTGCTGTGCAATTGGCCGGCAATGGGACCACCGTAGCGCTCGCGATTTCCGCCACAGGCCTCTGCCCAGCTGCAGAGACGTGGCATTCGAAGTTGTCGGGAAGAAGGACAGAGGGCTCGTCCATCTCGTACTCCAAGAGCTTGTCCACGTAGAACTGCCATGAAACAGCGTCCATCCAGTCGCTTTCTTGCACAGTATAAAAGTGTCCTTCGGGATATTTATCAAACTGATTAGCTTCTATACGACCGCCGACTTTACCACGCACAATATAAAGAATTCCCAGCTTTATACCTATTGATTACAATCAAAGACTCAATTAATACAACAAATCGAATAAAACTCACAAGATAAACCGTAACTCACTGTCAGCACAAATTGTAAGCAAGGCCGTCATCCTACCACATTGCTTCGATGTTTTTACAATTACGGCTGCATCCTTTCGCCCACGCCCAGCCAACATTTGTGCTGGGGGCATGTCAAAGCTGATGCCAGTTTCATCAACATTGAGTATGCCCCTTGGTCCGTACGCAGTGTAGTTATTCCAGAAGTAGATAGCAAATTCTGCACGTGCATACTCGAGATCGAAAGTACACTTCTCCCACGGGTGCGAGCAAAATAAATGACAGTGCGACACAATCTGATAAGCTAAAAATATTTTTGAAAATAGTGGTCATGTGTTGTTAATTCTACGTTGAGACACAAACGTCATCATTCCTGTGAAACGACTCACATTGCGCATGCCAAAAGTACACTTGGGGACGAAAGTATAGTTGGGGACGACAGTACAAATGGGATCGACAGCGACATCGACAGACAGCCAACAGTCCTCATTTCACTACTCATATTCCTTTTTTCCGGACACAGGGCTTAGCTCGCAGGAATGGACCTTCCGGCTACGAGTCGTCTGTACAATGAAACCCACGCTGCAAAATTTGCTGACCAGCGCCTTGAAGCCCGCACAAGAGTCGATTATACTGGAAATTTGCGCCGCTTTGTTGAGTTCTGCAAGCAAGAAGGATATCCCTACCCCATCCAGCAGCGCTTCGTTGAGCTTCCAGGTGTTATTGCCGCATATATTAATCGCCTTGCCACGACAAACTCCAGCCAGTGGCCTGCAAAAAAGCTTCGAGCCGCTCTTTCATGGCACTACACCAGACCAGAAATGCTTGTCGGTGGGCACCCTCACGATCGCTGGGTCGTAGAAACGACGGCAGATGGACACGTCGTTCCTTGTGGTAATCCTGTACGGTCGGCCGCCATCACACAGATTTTGGCAGGCCTAAGTAAAGCAATTAGGCTTGAGAGGACTCCCAAGCGGGCTTCCCCGATGTCGTTATCGATGCTGTCCAAATTGATAGCGTTTCTGCAAGATGACACCATGTTCAACAAGACGATGCGCTTATGGGTTTCCGCTGTGTCCTCACTGTGCTTTTATGGAATGTGTCGAATCAACGAAGTACTCCTGATGAAGAAGGGCGACATTCAATTGGGGCTTCAACGCAAGTCGCGTAAGGATGGCACTCTGATCAGATTTGGCTGTTTTACGATACGCAACAGGAAGTCAGATCACGACCCTCTGGCAAGTCGGACGTATTCGCTTCACTGTTGGTTCGACCACGCGAGTGTTTCTCTACACCACAATTGGTGTGATAGTGACTACGCATTCCCGGGCCTGACAAAAATCCCGCGATGATCAGGAAAGCGAAAAAGCGGCGAGGAAGCAACTGCAACGACAAGTTCCTTCCGTAAGGTTGGAATAAAGGGGGGGGGCTCATATGGCGGGCAACAGTATTACTCAGGTGCTCAACATAGTCGCCGAGGCAGCAGGGATAAGCAGAAACGTGCTGGGAGACGATATATGGTTTACATCACATTGCTTTCGGAGAGGAGGGGCGCCATACAGATTTATGTTTGCTCCCGAAAAACGGAGGTCGCCCCCAAGTGTACTTTACGTCCTCCCCAAATGTACTGAAGGTCGTTCCCAACTGTACTATCGTTCTGATTTGTACTCTTGTCGGTCCCAACCGTACTCTAAGTCTGTCCTATTGTACTCAAACTGTAAGTTAAGTCGCCCCAAATGTACTCGTCACCAATTATACTTTACGAGTACTCGATACCGCACTCCACCCCAATTGTACTTTGTGCCGACCCCAATTGTACTATGTGTCATGTCTCTGTTGTATCCCCCGAATACTCAATATTTATGTGACGATACACAAATTAAAGCTACAATCAGTTTCATCCAAAACATGTATATTACTCGTTTATGCATCTTTCTCCTCGCTGTTGAAATCGCTCTCGTGGTACTCACCATCGCTGATCATGACCACCACTTCTTTCGCGCTGTGATCTGGACTGTTTTCCTCAAGATCTTGCTGACCCCCTTTGTGCTCATCCCCTTCGTTCTCGAACGCATTGTCGACGATCACATCGTCTCCGCTATTGTCTCCACTTTCACTGTCGTAGAAATCATCAACGGGTAATGGAAACTCGCACACAATACACTTGATTTCACCCAAGGCTGTCAAACCGTAGAACTGTGCATTTTAGTCCACGAGACAACGATAATCAAACTGGTGATCACACTGAGGGCCTTCCAAAACAATACCGGTGATTGCATCACCGCAGACGCGGCAATTCGGGGGAGGTGGAACGTGCTTAACGATGATCGCCTCTCCGTCTTCAACATCGAGCTCGATAAGCGTCCGACAGTTTCCGCATCTTGGGTCGTGCTCCATGCTTTCGATTATGCACGCTCGGTGGTACGGCTGTCTACAGCGGTCACTTCCGCTTACCCATATGTCGGTATCTTCGTCATCAAATGGGCATAGACAAATACGACATTCAGTCACCCCTCTCGTGGGTGTCGATTCGGCATGGTCGTGTCGTCCGCTGCATCGCTTCTCGACGTGTCCTCAACAGCAGTTTCGACAGCTGGCGCTTCTTCAATATCATTCTCGCCTCCCAAGTCCAAATCGTCCCATTGAAAGTCCCATTGAAAATCAGCGTACTCCACGAGAAACACCCATGGATCCTGATCATGGTCGCGAATGATTTCGCTGTCGACCAGAGCATGTGCAGGTGCATCGTCATCACTGACTTGTAGCAGTTGCTCCAACAGTTCTGGCTCTTCAACTTGTCCTGGCTCATCACCCTGACCCAACTGTTCTCGATTTTCGACATGTCCTGGTTCACCACCACATCATGTCTCATCACCCTGTCCTGTCTCTTCAACTTGTCCTTGCTCTTCAACTTGACCTGACTGTTCACCTTGTCCTGGCTCTTCGCTCTGTTCTGATCTTCAACCAATCCATCACGCTCAGGACCGTTGCGCATTTTGCGATGCCATGCCGCATCTCTCTCCCGGCGCACCTGATTTATCTGATTTCGATGCTCGATTCGATCTGCATGCGTCCGGCAACGCGAAGATCGCTGATGACGCGTGAGGTGGTGCCGATTCCGGCAGACCCACTGCCAACACACTGGGCATAGTTGCCTCAGCCCAGCGGATGTTCCTCTACATGATCCTTGCTGGTGGCGTCGTAAGTGACACGAGCGAGAGAACACGTAGTGGCATACGTTGCAAGTGCGCTGGGCATCAGTTTCCTCGTTTAGAAGCTCTGAAATATTCATTCTCTCAAAAAACAAAAACAATTAAGTAAGCAAACGTATTAATAAATTTCATTCAAAAGCGTAATTTATTTAATGCAGCCGTCGCACATGCGATTCCAGGTCGTCGCACTGGTGCAGCAGAGCGCTTCGGGGATGATTCGATAATGAATTGCTTTTATTTTCCTTTGCACGCAAGTAGCGGATTGCATTGGTGCGAAATGTATCCACTTCGAGACTGGTCTGAGTAGAAAACGTACCTCCCTTCGCCCAGTTTAGTGTACGCTACTGTCTACCACAATCTACAACCTAATACAACCTAACCCTACAAAAATCGAACAAGCAGAACGAAGTGCTACTTCTCACTTTCAATTTTCAGCGATAAAATCGCTTATGAAAAGCACTCTTTTGGGACAATTTGACGCACGGAACACTGTTATTGCTGCATAAAGTTGGGGCTCAGATGCCTCATTTTATCGGGAGACCAGTTTTCTGTCGCTTTTTATAAAGAAATTTGAAAGAAAGCAAAGCCATTTAGCCTTATCTAGTTCAAATTGTTTTGCCACAATTGAATAGCCAATAAAAACCGAGAACTAACAGAACCCGGAAGCTAAAACTAGTGGCACGTGACTGGTCGAGTTCATGCAACTGGCATATTACTTAGGACATAAAAGGCTTTTAATAACGAAACAGCTCTAAAATCACAGCTGTTCTGTAATAAAGATACAATTGCTTGAAACACAACCACACACCTGATTCTTGTCGTAAATGAGCGCGAAATGATATGCATTTCCCAATTATTATAGGAACCAGCTATACCCAGTCGAGTGTTTTAAACACTGTGTTTATTATCCATCCTTAAGATCCTGAGATATCACCCGCTTTCTGGTGTTTCTGGTCGAGTGGTTGTACAATATAGAGCAACAACCTGCAAATTTCCTGTCGTGCTGTGCGTTTCACAGCCTACGCATCACAAAAATGGCGACCACTTGATCTGCGTTTAATTGGAATTAGAATACATGTAGAACACGAACAGTGTGTCGCTCGTTCAGCTGCACAAATTCTGGACCCGAATCAAGCACAGTAAATTAGCGCTGTATCATGCTCGAAATGCGCAAACCGCGGTTGACCAACATGTTCATGTACAAGCAGCTGATGGACAACTGAGCGACAGCCAGATTAACTTGAAATGTTGACTCAAAACGTCAAATCTTAACGGAAAGTCCCTCGAAGTTCCGACAAAGATACAAGGGAAGCGCACATAAAAATCGTTTGAAGGGACAGCCTCGGTGGTCGGTAGCCCAGACGCTACACACTCTCAGTTGCGTATCGGAGAATACGAAGATGGCAAGCTCTAATGTACGAATAGCTTCCTGTGCCTTCCTCCGCTTCGGCTGTAGCGAGCACGTTCTATTTGCTCCTACCTACACCCGGTACGCACACGTACAATTCGCCCGATAAGTAGTTAGCAAGGCAAATCGCCGCCACTGTCATGTTCTAACGACTGTGCTGGTGCATTTACTTTGTTTCCCGGATGCGACGAACAGAAGCAACAAAAAACGTAATGCAAAGGTGCGTTGTGCGGCGCTGTGATACTTTGTTTCTTCATGTGTAGATGCCGTCTCACCGTCATTAACGTCGATATCATCTCGTGAATGCTCAACGTTACTCCAGTTGCTACGCTGTTTCCCACATTGTTGTCCGAGCCACATTCCCCGCAGCTACTGTGGTTGCTCTCTACACATATTGATCACTTTCGAGTCTGAAGACGCTGCTGCAGCCGCCGATCGAAATCGTGACTTGGTAGTGTGTGCACGCTTTGAGTCAACCACAACATCCGCCATCGCTGGCGCAGGAGATGTCGCTACCGCAATGTCACCAGAAGCCACGGTGGCTCTTCCTGCCCATGCAATCACAGCATCTGAGCTAACCGCAACGGAGAGCGACTGGCTGCGAGCTGAAAAGGCTAATACTGAATACCAACGTCAGGTTCCCAAGGTGCGTTTTGCTGTTTTTTCCCCGTATATTAATGAGAAAAATTGTGTACATTTTGCTGACTGTGATTTGTTATTATAGAATACTATTTTGTATGAGCTAAACAACTGCAGCAACCCCATGTGGTACTACAGCTATGAAAGTGGATCGACTAAAGCGCAACGCCGAATGAAGCATGTACTGGCTGCTTATGTACTCGCACTTCACACTGGAACCCGCAAAAATATATACGATACCGACGCTGGAACTTCGAACAAAGGAGTGCGACTAGCGACTGTTATTACGCGTCTTGAGTCTCCTTCGTTCACGATGGTATCTTATCGTCGTCAAAACGATAAATCTCGGTCAGGGCTCCAGCATACACCTCCGCGGACAGAAGAGAAGGA
>NW_008649010.1:638116-639697 GCF_000247585.1 Phytophthora nicotianae INRA-310 | reverse complement strand
AATTGCTTATTGTGGAAACTTTGCTGTACTCTAGCGAAGACGGTGAGTTTGTGCTGGTTTTACCACTCCAAGAGTCACAAGTTGGATTAGTCGACTACTGTTCAATGAAAAAGGGATGCGATGTCAGTGCATTATACGCTTAAAGTAAAACAACATGTCGTGAATGGGGCTCCACAACTGGTGGATCCGAAAACCCTTCTCCTCGCACGTACACGCCAAGTATATCGCGCCGTGATTCCTCTTTCGGTTAGAAAATTTAGGCCATACGAATTCTTCGCCGATTCATTCAAAATTTCTCTAGTGGTCATCTGCAACGGAAAGTGTGCGCTTTATTGCGTCGGGGGTACATGTGAATTCTCTATGAGGCACACTTCTCATTGTTCTACACTTATTTAATCTAAAAAGGTCAACGCTTACTCTCAAATGCATGTTGCACGTACTTGAACGAGACAAAACCAGTTGGCCGTTCCTTTTGTAAATCTAAATCCAACAGTCGATCTGGGCGAGCGAGAATATGAGTTAACTATGATGAAATATCTTGTTGAAATACTTGCGTTCCGTCTACTAGTTGCTTCACCTACTGCCGCCGCCACTTCACCCCGTCAGCCACTCATAGCGGCAGGAGTTGTGCCTTTCCTGTGCTATCATACTCGCCCGTTACCTGGAAGCCTAGCTGGCACGCGCTCTGCTGCACTATTGGCTCGGAGACACTTCCTTGATTGCGCCGGACGGGGATTGGCAGTGAGGTCATCGTCAGGGATCGGTACATGTTGGCCGCTGGTGCTGTTGCTCTGGCTGTATCGTCTGGAATCTTAGCGCCCAGCGCTCAACATCAACAAATAACCAAGTAATAACAGTAGACGTCAACTCAGTTGCAGTGGCTCCTGCAATCTCAGCAATGGGTTTTATCTTGATTCTGGTGACGACGAATGGATGAGTTTGGAAAAAGGGTGCACGAATTAAGCTCTCATTGTTTGACATGTCGTTTATTAAAAAAAAAAAGAACGAAAAGTAACGGCGTGACATCTTAGAAGTTTCTTTAAGGGTTGGGATGGCTAAAAGCCTAGTCCAATGACCAAGCGTTATCAGATAAACGTGGTAGAACACAAAGTCGTGCTACGCTCGTAGAAAATCCGAACATAGCAGAACTTTATTCATTTTATTCACCCAAGTTTCAAAAGTTGGCATTTCGATTGTTGGCACATCTCCTGCGACCGCTTCATGCAAATTCAGCCACAGCGGTGTTTCAGGGGCAAGTTAATGACGTGAGATACTTATCTGAATTCGAATAAACTGCGGCTTTGTTGCTCGTCAGGAATCCTAAGTAAGACTTGCTCGATATTGTAAACTGTGAACCACCATTTCAACAACAACTAGCAAGTCCAACGTTAAGTAAAATAGTTTAGTCGACGTTCGACAGTTGATATGATACGTCGCGATACCTAGACGCCGACGAGAACGTACCCAAACTACTTTAACTAAACTGTCGCTAACGTCCACTTATGTAACCAACCAGTTCAGGTTACATAAATAAATAAGACAGAGCGACAATTCGAAGTGTTAATAAAAAAATACAACATT
>NW_008649010.1:636322-638016 GCF_000247585.1 Phytophthora nicotianae INRA-310 | reverse complement strand
CCAAACTCTGCATCTGGTACGTAGAATACATCATCAATGAACATGACGACTTCCTCTCCATCAACTTCGTTCACTAACGCCACCGTGCCCATACCAGCGATCTGTGAAATGATGTGTGGTGACAATCCTCGAACTGTCCTCGCGATTTCTGTGTCTTCGGTAAAGGACACAAAGTGAGATCGAAGCCCAGTCACAGGTGAGTTAGACGCTGTATTTAAGTACCACCATGAGCCACGTGTATGAGCTCCTTCTTGACCACCAGTCTCTCGGTGCTCTTCCTCAACCTCATTTTCTCGACCATCCCCAGATTCATCTCCATGCGGCTCCTCCTGTTGTGTGGGCATCGCAATGCCCGTCACCACGCCTTCTCTGACGACTTCCTCGCCATTTAGCGCCACAACTGGTGACGCCTTGTCATTCTGTCGAAGTGTGCAGTTGCCCCGTGGTGTCCTTTTATGCTCATTGGCATCGGTCCCATTCTGCTTCTTCGCACGCTCCGGACAGTTTACTTTCAGATGGTCGGTACTACCGCACACGAAACACGGCCGAGACTTTCCTTGCCCTTGTCCCTTTGAACTTGTTTTCTCGTGTCCACCTTTTCCCTGACCTCCTCCTCCTCCCTTGTTCTGCTGACCAGAAGGACGTTTGGCACCAAACGACCGATGCAACTGCTCGTCGGCCTGGTTGGCCTTGTCAAATGTCACCGCCATAGACACCACTTTATCTGGTGTCTCCACACACTCCATCCCGGCATCCACAAAACCTCGCAAACGGTCTAACCGCTCGTTGGAGGGGAGCGACGCCACCAGCATTCCGCTGAATACGGCGTCGTCCACAGTCATACCGACTGTCTTGAGTCTTCCCTTGAGTCTGGACATGTAGTTCAGATGCGCTTCGACCTTGCCGTTCTGCTTGCACTTGACAGACTCCAGCTGCGCGTACAGCTGCCTTTTCGTGTTAGCCTTGGTCTGGTCGTTCATCGTACCCTCGTACCGTTTACACAGGTACTTCCACATGGCAGATCCGTCCTTCATGTCCATGAGCTGCTGGCCCATGTCCGTACATACGGACGAAAAGATCAACTCCTGGAGATCCAACTGCCATCCTTCCCACGCGCTCTTCTGCAGCGACGTCAAGCTCACGTCATACTTGATCTGCTCACTCATCACCTTATACAAGTCGGTGTTCTTCTTCCGTGCAGCGATTTCCATAATCTTCATGTAGTACTGGAAGTTCTGGACATTCCAGCGAATCGGTCGACCGGTTTTCTCAGAGACCTCGACCTCCCAAGATGCATCCGTCGTCTGCTTGGGCATCTTGTCCTTAAAGTTTTTGCACTCCAGCAAGAACTTGGGCTCAATAACCCTGTTGTGATTCGGATTCGGACCACTTCTGGACTAGAAGGTAAAATGAAGACTGCATTTGTTAGAGCACTAGTAGAGCTCTTGAGCTCTCCCTAGCACAACGGGTTTCAAGCTCCCTACGATCTGGTTTACACCGTCCCAGCTTCCTTCCCATCCGGGCCAGGTCTTGAACTTCACTATGGGCCAGGGGCTTGAACCTTGTAAATGTATTCCAATACGCTCTGCTGCACTATTCGCTCGGAGACACTTCCTTGATTGCGCCGGACGGGGATTGGCAGTGAGGTCATCGTCAGGGATCGGTACATGTTGGCCGCTGGTGCTGTTGCTCTG
>NW_008649010.1:613697-615143 GCF_000247585.1 Phytophthora nicotianae INRA-310 | reverse complement strand
TGCTGTCAACATAGCTATTTGGGAGTAGTAGTTTTACATCAACAGTAGACGGCATGAAACAACGCAAACAAAACCAAGTACTATTTCATTTTGGTGAAGTGGTGTTTCAGCAATGCTACGAACTGAGGAAACACTTCAGACTGCACACTGCAAGATCATAAAGTAGATAATAAAAAACAAAAAATTGTTTGATTTTAGTGTTAGGGCATGATACTATCGCTAAATATTCGTAAATAAACTGTACTTCCTTTGGTCGGAAATGATCACGTGAAACCGACTATTTGACCAATTGCTTCAGCTCTGTTTAACCATTACAACATCTGATTGAACAAAACGAAAGCCCCGCATCTCCTCTTTTTCTAGCCACCAGTTTTGCCCCGAACGAACTACTGTAGCCTCTGTCATTTCATTTTTAGCTCCTAAGGTCTCCAGCCTCGCCTGGAGTGCGACCCGCCACGCCTGCGCTACGCTGCTTCTCCCTCTACAAGCATGCCGAAGTCCAACCTTACCGATACCTAGCGGAAAGTCGTCATTGACGAACTTCTAAAGAACAATGTACACCGTAGAGCGTTTGCTAAAGTTGGTGTTCTTATGAGCCGACATCCGAACACTGTGAGGTTTATTTGGAAGGGGTGCAGCTCTGCAGTGACGGCTGGTGTCGTGGCGGGGAGGGGGGGATAGTGGCTTAGCCGGATTAAGAAGAACAGCGGCAGAAAGCGGAAGAATCGAGACGAAGTACGTGATAACTGAAGAGTGTTCCTGTCGAGGATAGAGCGGTTGAAAGACGTGTAGCGGCGGTCTCTGGTCTCTCCAGGCATCTGATAAGACAGGCAGTGAAAAAGGTGATTGTAACGCGACGAACTACGTTTATCAAGCCGGCACTAGCGAATGATAACAAGATACGGCGGGTAGAGCACGCGTTGTCGTTTATCAAAGAATCTATCTTGCAGTTCGAGCCTATGCACAATCTAGTGCATGTAGATAAGTAGTGGTTTTACGCAGACCGCAACAGACGCTCATACCTCGTTTTCGACGGTGAAGAACTACCTGCACGTGTGTGGAAGAGCAAGCGTCGTTTCAAAAACGATGTTTTTACCTGCCCTTGCACGGCAAAGGTAAGCCTCTATATTTTTATTTTTGAAAAATAGAAATCGTTAACATTTTATTTTTAATTTTAGGTACGATCCTCGCCGAAAGCAGCGTTGGGGTGGCAAAGTTGGGATATGGTCTTTCACGGAACAGTACGATGCGAAACGACGAACCAAAAGCAGAGACAAAGGGTCTATTTGCACTCGTAATATCGATACGATCTTCCAGGAAGTCTACAAGGAATATCTTCTGACGAAAGTATTCCTAGCGATCAAAGCGAATTGGCCAAGGAAGGATTGTCGTGAAATCATATTTGTACAACAAAATAATGCAAAACCACACGTAGCGCCAACAGAC
>NW_008649010.1:609469-610891 GCF_000247585.1 Phytophthora nicotianae INRA-310 | reverse complement strand
TCTTCACTCTACATGCGATGTAGAGCCCAGCTCACAAGCTAAAGCTTCAAACTTGCCGGATCTGGTGGGCTTTATCTGATATCTAACCGTTGATAGCATTGTGGTTGTGTTTCCTTGGTTTTTCATTTCCTCGTGTCTGCCGCTTGCAATAGTGGGATCTTGATAGTTGAGAGTAGACAGGTATTTCACTGTAAGTAGTAAATAAATCTGGTTACACTTCTTAATCTGCATTTGTAAGGGAAAACGCACTAGGTGGTATGATCTGACTTAAATGCTATCCGGGTATGACAACCCAACATTAGATCAGCTATTCCCAACCTTCACTGAGCTCGATGCGGTCGATGTCGTTCCAGATCTTGTGGGCAGGAAGGAATTTGTATAACACAATGCAAATTTGGGTATCTTGTATAGCTAGGTCTTATGCACCAACTGTCTCTATCCCCATAACCACTAGTTCTCTCATCTTCAGTTATGTACCTGCTCATCCTAGTTGATCTAGGTCACCCAGCTGTCCTTCATACCGGATCTTGATCGATCTGCAGTGTAGTCCTCGAACTCTCGCTGTCCGATATCCGCAGGATCCATCATGGCATACTCAAGAACCCAGAATTTGTGATGTCGGATACTGGATTGATAAGTTTCTGTTCGACAATACTCAGATCTTCTGAGTCTTGGCTCTCATCGGGGTCCACCACGTCTTCGCAGTCTTCATCCCCGTGATACTTGGCCTAATCATTCCGATATAGTCGCCCAAGACTGAGGTCTTCAATGTTTGTCCTCTTATAATTCGACTACGGCTTCGCTGTTCGAGATCTCGGCTTCGCCGAATCTTTCCCCGTCGTGTCTTGTTCCACGCTCTCCATTCTTCATTGTGGGTCGGTGTCAACACATAGGACTTCATCGCAGCGCCCCTCGCCCCAATCCATTACTAATTGGTCCAATCTACTGCAACATTCCCATACCCAGGTCGATAGTGTCACTAATCCGGAATAATGCCCATCAATCATGTTTCATTTTCTCATTTTTCGAAAAACACTCAACAGCACGTACTTGTCACCGATTGAAAATGGGGTGCTACAGAGCCGTCGTCCGGACGTTGTTTACCGCCGTTACTAAAGTCCAACAATGTCTGGTCCCTGGCGTTTATGAAGCGTGAGCTCACTGATCTTCGTCAGCGAGTGTCGAGTCCCATGCCGATCGAGAATAAGACCGACAACTTCAGGGTCCGTGTCTCCACTTACAGTGATGATGGCGGCGGTTGCCTTCACCTGATCCGGTGGTTCTGCGAGGTGAACATCTCCATGAGGCTCGACAGCTGTCTACTGAGCTCGCACGTATATGTTTTCTGCAAGTTGACGGAGTAGGTGAATGAATTGTCACTCGCTAAATGCTTCCTGCTTCCCGACCATGTCTGCCATGAAG
>NW_008649010.1:606142-607724 GCF_000247585.1 Phytophthora nicotianae INRA-310 | reverse complement strand
ACCATGTCAGGCAATACCCAGATCAGTGTGATCGACTTGATGGACGGTTTTTATCAGATTTGACGCGCAAATAACTATGCCGCTAACTACTGTTTGTACATCCAGGGCATCTCTGTGAGAATGGATTAGGAAACCTCAGGGAATAGAGAACGCACTGTCACATTTAAGGGGTGATGGTATCTAACCTTCTCCGTCCATTCCAATATTGCCGGAATCTACATGACAACAGTTTTATCTATAGTCGGGCCGAATATTGCAAGACCGATACAGGAGTTCACCTCCAGCATTTACAGCATGTATCCATGTAAAGCGAGAGAATAAGCTCTAAGCCATCTTGAAGAATTTCTTTTCTGCGCTCCAGATATCCGTAGAAAATTGAAGCCATATCCCCTGGCGTCCACCCCAAGATCCGAATCAATTCAACAATGGCTGGGGCTCCCACCGTATGTCCACAACTACTCGAAGAATTTCTCTTTGACCGCGCGACCGCTATTGCAGCTACTTAAGGCGGATGCCACGTGGTCGCGGCACCCCGAACACCAGGCCGTATTCGACGCGGTGAAGTCAAGCTTGTCCACTGCGCCATCGTGTTTCGAAGCGTACTCGTCGCTGCTACCTCGACTGCAGTGACCCTATATGCGACACGTACAGCGCACACCTCCTCATCCCCCCGTCGCCAAAGATGTGCTGACCCGATGTAATTGCGAGAATCGTAGTCTGGGCGGCGCGAGGGCGCGTTAGCAGGGTGTTCCTCGTGCCAAGTTTTGCAGTGGATAACAAAGTTGTATTCGGAGAACCGCCATCGCGTTATGAGCTGGGATAGATGCGGGCTCTTCTTAGCTGTCAGCAGCGACGCGTAGTCAGTGTAACCAGCAAGTCCGTTTGTTC
The DNA here is from genome assembly GCF_000247585.1 of Phytophthora nicotianae INRA-310. NCBI lineage: Eukaryota > Oomycota > Peronosporomycetes > Peronosporales > Peronosporaceae > Phytophthora > Phytophthora nicotianae. The sequence continues at coordinate 606,836 of NW_008649010.1, read as the reverse complement.
ACTCAAGACGTACACACGGAACTGGACGAGTGCGTAGCATATGGCCAAGTCTAGCAACATACGGGCGTGCTCCGAGATTATCAAGTATTTGGAGGTGCCGACGTGTTTAGCGCGGCGTCGGTTGTCTTCAAGCAGTCACTCTCGCGTTGACAGGAACCTAATGGGTTGTGTACCAAGTAGACCGCGTCGACCATCAGTGTGTCGTCGTCCCGCTGAACGATGATTTCCGTGCTCGACGAATACACGAGTTTCACTAGACTCCCAGTGATGGACACCTCGGTCGCGAGAAGCCTTTTGCGCCACTGTCGTGACTACAATTGGCTCAAAATGTATAAGTGGGTGCGCAAGTGGGTCGGCTCCCACGGAGCGTGCCAGCGCGTAAAGCCTTCACTGTCTAACCAGGCTCCACTTCGACCTCTCTCCCAATCGCAGCAGTTCTGTGGGCACCTCCGCCCTCCTCGACCGGAACCGAGAGGTCCACAACCAGGTGGAGCTGGTACTCCAGGAGCGGTGGCTTCGCGGTAACCGCCAGCTCCTTGTGAAGTGGAGGGGTTATGCTCACTTCGAGAACTCGTGGGGGCCGATGAAACGACTCCAGGCAGACTGCCCGAAGGCTGTCGCGATCTGGGAACAGAAGCGGCTGCAGCTTCGTAAGTAGTCCGGTGCTTCTTGCACGAACGGGGTACGGACGTTG
>NW_008649010.1:604741-605304 GCF_000247585.1 Phytophthora nicotianae INRA-310 | reverse complement strand
GGCTCTCAGAGCGCTCAGGCGTCTTTGATTCGTAATCAACGTGATCTCTAGCAAACGAGTGCAGGCTGTCAACGCTGTGCTCGCTGGGAACTGGAGTGTGCCCTTCCACGAAGCTCCCAGTCACACTGCGGAAGCTCCGGGCCTTGGCCTCGTCCTCAGAACCAAGACTGTGCTCACGGCACGCGAACCGTATGTTCGGACGGTCGTCTGAGGACATTGAAGATGACCGACTGCGGCGTGAGCTTCGCCGCTTGCTTGCAGCCGAGTCACCCGATGCATCAACCGCCTCAGAGGCTACCTTAGTAGCCTCCTTGAGTGCCGAGTCTTTGCTATGACGCTTAGAGCTCTTGGCGTGCGCCTTTCGGGTAGCAGCCTTGGCGGGTGATTTCGCACCGCCCTTCGCATTACCGTGAGGCGTGACGTGGTCGAAGTGGAGACCGAGAAGACGAGCGCTTTTGCTCAAGGCTCCAACTGTGAAAGGAGCTACAGCCGCGTCCCCGCAGCTTATCGAACCCCTTTCGACTCGGATAATGAGAGTTTGTGACTCTGTCTCCCTCTTGTGA
>NW_008649010.1:584772-602512 GCF_000247585.1 Phytophthora nicotianae INRA-310 | reverse complement strand
CTGCCAAAACGTTTACCACAGCCTTCTCAAAGTCGGGCTAATGAACTATATTAGCGTCGGGAGCTATACCAAGCACACAAAACAACAGTTGGAGAATCAAGTAAAAGTTGAAATAGGCAAAATCTTGCTAACTTACCGATGTACTTCGCAAATGACGGCTGGATTTCCGTCAGACCGTCAAGCAGATATAGCGCATCGAGCAAGGTCAGCCCGTTGGTTTGTAAACGCTTGGAGACTGACTCCAAATCCTCCAGGCTGGCGAGTAGCGCGGCAAGCTTCCGATGCGCTGTCCGCGATGGCAGATAGTCAGCGAGCTCGTCATCGTCGGCGGAAATAAACTCTCGAATCCGAAAGTACCGTTTCAGCATCGAAAAAGTCGATGACCAACGCGTATCTTGTCGTAAAACCGCCCGGAGTGGTGTTTTGGTGCTATTTTTGTAAATTTACAAAACGTTTACACATACATTAGTATAACGGCATAAAAGCCTCATACAGTCAGATTCTCAACATACCGTAAGTTCGCCGCTTGCTTAAGAGTGCGGAGTTTACGCATAAGCAGCTGTACCCCCTCGAGATCGTCCTCGCTGGGCTCCAAGAAGTCCCGCACGGCAAGGTTTAGTCGGTGGCTTGAGCATCCGACAAGCGGCACACCAACCAAATCGGACACCCGTTTGTTTACCGCGCAGTTGTCACCGACTAAAAATAGACAGCCGGACACTGACTTACCAAAGAAAGGCAGAAATCGCTTGATTGCCGTGAGATGGCTCTCAGCATTTAGTTGTTGGGGTTGTTCATCACAGGGGCCAGCGACAAAAGCGGGAGCTGCAAGCCCGCCGAGGTTTCATAGCATGCATAGACCGTCAAATAGTGTTCCGTACCGTGGGTCCAACCGTCGAGAACGAGACCGAAGTTCTTAGATATCTCGTCCCCTATAGCCTTCTCCACGGCCTTCGTCACAGCCTCCATGATAGCTGTCAGTGTCTCCTCGAAGATGGGATTAAGGTTTGTATACCTACGTAATAAAAAAAATCAATTAGAGTTCAAATACAATGTTAAAGTAAAATACCAAAATACTTACCGTCGGGTCTCATTCGACTCGCAAAATGAGAACGGCAGGTTGCCCATGATGACCCACCGCAGCCAGGCATAACGGTTGGATGCCTCTTGGCTCACCCACGGCAATAGTGTTCCCGTCGAGGCCACAGTCGCGTCACGCATGGAGCTCTCGAAGTCCGGGTGTGCTGTCCGAACATGCGAGACCAGGTTAGAGTAACCCGTCTTCGGTGTGAGCTTGCGACATCTCCCACAAGACTTGCACGCATACACACCCGTTGGCAAACCTTCTTTATCCGCGCAGGGCGAGAAGAAGAAGGTGGCGATTTGCCTGGGCGAGAAGGTGGGCCTTGTGGGCGGCGCAGAGAGCAGGGTGTCGGTCATCGTGGCGACTGGGAGGATGGGAGAAGTTGGGAGGTTGGTAGCAAGTTTGAAAATGCGATAGCGAGCTTTCAGTAAGGAATAAGCGCGATGAATGGTCACAAGGTCCCTGGGTTGGGATGGACGAGGGCAAATAAGTTATTGATTTTTGTTTATTTTTATAGTGCTGAACATAAATGTCGGGTACAGATACGACTTCCTAAAATTAATTATTGATACACAATTATGAATAGTTTTCCGAGATTATTTTTTTTTTCGGGATGCCTGCTCCATGCTATCCTCGTTTTGATTTACAAATCGGCGATAGTAGAACACGGCAAACTGAGCACTACGACTGTATCAGAAGTTGCAGATCGTGAGAGTTTAAGAGCGTATATCGGGGAAATAAAATATCAACGTGAACAGAGGTTGTTCACATTATTCCAATTCCGAACTATTCTTTGTTAGCTGCAAACTCGTCGTTGATTTTGTCAAAGGAACCGTCCAAATAAGCTAATACAGTCCTGCTACGCTGTAGACGATAAGATGCTACCTAAGGAGGCGGATCACCTGTTTAGATTCATGTGTTTCTCCAAAATCAGCGCTCTCTAGTATCTTACGCTATGTAAGCCAGTCGTGCGACGTGGAATATTCGCAGCAAAGCAGTCTCAACCCGGTTTTAGAACGAAGTAGCACACCTGCATGGGGGGCCTCCTCGTCGGGCACAGACAATGAGAGCACGTTGCGTTCCATACTGGCGCTTCTGAATATCGACAAATAGTTTAGAGACTTACAGATGATGCGTGGAGTGCGTTAACTACAGCACCTGCTTGCAGGCTAAATGCCTCCTTTCATGTGAAAGTATGCTAGGTTTGTATACCATACAAAGGCAGGTCAATATGCAGTGTTCACGAAAGGGTCAATCATGCTTAGTACTTAGTACCGCATCTCAAAGTTTTGGACTTTGCTGCGAATTACATGAAATAAAAAAAATCAACACACTAGAAAGGAATAATAAACAAGTTGCAACTTCAACTCAACTGCTGCAATGGCGGTCAGCATCAACATGCCGACGCCCAAAACGAGGCGAGGAACTATGACATGTACGTGTAGGATTCCTCGGGATCGGCGTTTGTTCTATCGGTGGCGCGGGGAGCCAGCACCTCCGATTTTCCTTATTGAATTTTGGCGTTTGTGGACATATCCTCTTCAACCCTACGCTCTAGTCACCAATGGTGAAGCCACGTCCTCCCAGACCAAAACGAGCGCACCTAGAACTTCATTTTACATAAGTATTCCTTTCCTGTCGCTGCATCCCAATGATCGACTACCCTTAGTGCTAGGTCACGTACGGTCGAAGAATAACGGCAAAGACGTATCGTTGTGTACTACTGTGGTACATCGACGCCATGGTTAGTGTAAGAGGGCTACCAATTAGCTAAGGCTGACAAAACAAACTTTCACTTTTTAACTTTTGTGTGCGCAATTTCAGGGCGTCCTTAAGCCGCAGGATACACGAAAACCTTAACCGGCTTGATCCACGACTTTAACAGAAGCACCCACGTATGATTCATGGTCTTTAGTACTCACAAAGGCACCTACACAATATCTCCATCAAGCAGTTCGAAGAAATACAAAGTTAAAATGTCATTAGAGGCCCGAACGAGCTTTTCCCACTTCTCACGGTTACGATGAGCTGTCTTGTGTTGTGTGTCGATGAATAAAATATCAGTCGGACTAGGTCGCCGGCTGTAGTGCTTGTCAGCAAAATTTCCTCTGCCTGATCGCCCCTTTCCCGACCCCGCAATTCCCTGTCATGCTGCTTGCCTACAATGTAGCACCAAGTGCAGCCACCGCTACCAGGACCGCGAATGCCGTCGATAGCGTGACCGTCGCAGCGCTAGATACCGTCGAGCCAGCTGCTGACGCGCTTTGGGTGGATTCTGCCGACGCAGAAGCCGTCGAACTGGAACTGGAGCTGTTCGAGCTGGAGCCGGAGCTGCTGCTCAAACTGACGTCAAGGATGTCCTGCAGCAGCGTCCTGAGCTCCTCCTCGCTCATCTGGCTGGCACTCGAGATGTCAAACATGTTGGCGAGCGCGGGATCGTCCGCCACGGCGGCCTGCACCTCTGCCAGCAGCTGCGCCACAGTCTCGCTGCCGCTGCCGCTCGAGGCGATACTGGTGCTCGCGCTGCTGTTCGTCGCCATGTCGTTCGCCGAGACGAGCGCTGACGTCATCACGCACAGCGTCGCCAGGAGTACGCCGAGTGTCCTGAACCCCATGATATCTGCTGTGTGTAAGCGTTCTGTGGTCCTCTTTCGTCTTCTACCCTGCCGCGCTGAGAGGGAAGGGTGGATCTGCTCCTTTCGCCACCTTCGGTTCCGCGTGCTTGGGCGTTCTTTTGCGACTGTCTATCTGAGCGTCTATCGAACTCTCGTTGGGGCGCCAAGAGGTGGGAGAGTCCAAAATGACTTGGTGTTTGTATGCCGCGGTGCAGAAGCAGGGTCAGGTTCAAGCGCGGCTCCCTCTTTTTACCCCCGCCTGGATTCTCTATTGGCTGAGACTTTTCAGAGTGGGACCGATGGTCAGCTGCACGCAATCCCCCCAGTAAGCATACCCCAGTCTAGGTGACAGGCTGCACTGCTGTCTGCAGCCGAAATGAGGAGGTTATAGAAAGCAGATTACAGAGAGCGGAGCTATAAGACCCCGGCAGCTTTGCTAACTTTCACCTTTTAATGAAACACTGTCGGTAGTAGTCTTCCTTGCGGTGGAGACCAATGTTGTCATACGCCTAAAACCCTCTGGTCAATAATAATAATGATTTGAACCTTCTGGAAGAGACATAATGCAGAGATGCTTAAGTGATTCTAGGTGCGAAGGCCATCCTATCATTATGTTTGTTTAGAGGTAAGAAAATATTGCTTTTGCGAGATTTGTCGAGGCGGTAATTTTTCAGATCCACAAGCTGTCCCCACCGTGCGACTCGGTCTGGAATCGTGTTGATCTCAAAGCTTTTGTAATGCTCTTAGGAAACGAAGTATTTACTCGGACTGAATATATTTTTTTTGTGAAATGGTCAGTATACTGGCGTGCTATCCCGAGGTTCTCAACAATATCTCCATGAGCTTCACCGTCGTGAACGATTAATCCCTGTAGTCGCACCAATTTGCCGATGGATTACATGTATGACAGGAATAAACCATGCAATTCTTAAATGTAGGACGTGTTTCCTTGAGCAGTTACTGTTATCAAACGTGCACACGTAGACGAGAGTCCAAAAGAAAAATTGTTTATGCTACACGAATCCATGAGCGTGCTGTGGGCCACACATCCTTTGGCTCTCGATGCACATCCTGGTCTGAAAAGATGCTTACCGATAGAATCTAATCTCAAATTACTTGTGATAGAGTTCTCCTCGTAGAATCTAATCTCAAATCTTAGATTAAATTTTGTCCAAGTCAGGGCGCCAGAGGGAATGTAGAGGCGTCAAAGGCAGCCTACCGCTGCCCGCCGATCAGCTTCTCGCCCGAGCATCGATATTAGATCGAATCTGCTTTTATAACGGCTAATTGGTTGGATGGTATCCCATCTAGATTTCACATTAAAACTGCGAAGCAGTCCTACCATCCTGGTATCCTTGAAGAGGCATTGACGAGGTTTGTGAAACGACCACATTATCGTCAGAGTGGCGACCGATCAAGACCAATTGACCGACAGGGTCTGGAGATTCAAACCCCGTCCAATCCCGTCTCGCTGCTCAAAGCCGACGCAAAGGAGTAGGTTTAAAACCCATGTTGATAGTTTGCGGGCGTGCATTCAATACCAAGCATTATTTGATTTACGCTTCATTGGGGGTTATCATGGTTAGCACTGGGACTGTCGATATCTCCTATTTTTTAAATATTAACATGACGCTCATACTGGAGCAATTCCCGCAGCAGTCAGGGATGTCCAAAATGCGCTTTCTCACAAGAATAAATCTGAAAGAGGGCGCACCAGTTCAGATTCCAAGTCAAACTCTGAGAAAGGATAGCAGTTGAGGAATCAAGCAGGGAGTAATAGTATGCGGAGGAGTCTTAACTAATAGTAAACTCATTTTAGCGAATTTGATACAATATCCTATTACAGTAGATTAGGAAGAACTATAGTTCTAAAATAGTACTATTGTTGACCATCAGATACGTATATATATATAAAGAATATCGGATATTTACATAAATCTCCTCAAAAATATGGCGGTAATGCGCTTGTTCGTGAGCTTCAACGAAATTGAAGCGCGGAAGATTACGGGTTTCCGCTTGTAGATGCGCTGAGCATGTGACCGACCCATATAATATAGCTCATTAATGCAGAGGTGGTGGCAGTACTTCACTACCATAAGTGGCGCACGAATCGGTTGTGAAAAGCTCTTTATAGGGGCAGCTTATTTTGGCCCGCTTCGGAGAGTCTTGAGCTTGGATCAGTTGAGCTTCTTCGAATACGCTGCAATCGACGCGGTGGTAACACAACGTGCGGAACGTATGAGCTCCTCGTGAGGCTATCTATCGAAAGCATGGCACACCATTCCCGATATATGTCTCTTTGAACCAAACAAGAGCTCAATTTTCAGTGGAACTTCTGTTCAGTAGGGCGAAGCCACCAACGATTTCTTCCAGACAGTAATTGAGTAGTAGTTGTATAGTACAACTCGCTCACATTATAAGCTACTATCTGCTTGTAGCATTATTTGGGGTGTCGATCAAAACTACTGTCACTAATCACTACGATACTACTCTTTTTCAAAGGTACTATCAATCCCTGTCTGCTAGAATCGCTCCCGGAGCGATTCGCTCCGGGTTCAGCCCTACTTAACGGCGAACGACTTAATGCCGCACCTAAACGTATTGAAAGGTCAGTGGTTGAGAGAATATGTTGATACGGCCATAAGTTGTCTGAGGTGTCGGCTTCTGTTTTAGTAATGGTTGTTTGTTAACAATGTCCTCGTCGACTACTTCGAAGCTGCCAAATAAGCTCTGCAAGATAAGCTGCTGATATTTTCTTCACAGCTTTTATTCAGTTTTAGAAAGGTAAGTTGTGCAGAGCGTCTAGGAGAATATGTCCACCTCGTCAAGTTCGGATAAGCGGTGTAGCATTAGTATGACTGCTTTGGTTATTTGATGAGATCACCAGAACCCTTGTAGTTTGTTTTATTGTTGTTTTGGAAATGATTTCGTATAACGGATAATTAACTACGACATCTTCGATGATCGTCTCTTACCGTTCGTTTTCTTTTTCGTTCGGGCGGACGTAAGTCTTACATTTGTTAAAGCCGTGAAGCCTGAGTTCTAAGAGGATCGTATCAGATGTGGGTTGGAACAGTGACCGCCGTCGTTTTTTCTTGTACTAGTGACCTTGTTTCCATTTGGAATCGTTGTGTTCCACGAAGTTTTGCCATGAGTTTTTGCTTTGCTGCACTACCGAACACATCGATATCGCACTCAAAATACGCGATACTTGGTACTCTTAAAACAAAAGTATGGATGTAGCGTACTTCTAAAAATGAAAAATACTAACATTTTTTAAAAGAAAAAAGCTACCATCCATTTTTTGTTCTTTGAAGTAATGGCGCTCACGTTGTTTCCAACCACAGCGTTGGTGGAAAGTGTAGATGTTACATCACTATGTAGTTGCAATTAATAGAAGTATTTACAATGGGTGTCGTCGATTCAATGAGTGCAAGGAATTCCTTATTCCCAGCTGTTCATAAGTTTTACAAAGATACAGTATTGGATATAGTTTTCCGATTCGTTCCCAATTGGCACACATTAGTGTGCTATCTGTAAAAAAAAGGTCTTTATAGACACTTGTAGCACTTGAAATATTTGTGTCTTGAGGCATGAAATCGTTGTGGTGTTGTGGTCTTTCCGGTATGGAATAGCGTACATAGTTCGCCTTTCAAAGGGTTTACGAATGCACAATACATGAACTTGGTGGTCCTGGTCCACCTTTGCCATTTTCAAGTGAATTGGCAATAGACAGAGGCGCAAAGTGAGTTCGCTCAAGCTGACGCGTATGTAGAACAGCAAATATTGAGTTCAAGGGGGGTTACGAATCGGCGAAATGGGTGGTGGATCGGTTAGCTCGGAAATGTCGACTAGAACTCACAGAATTACTGCAATATATGGATATTTTCATTTAGGCCTAATACACAAACCGTATTCTGATGAAGGATGATGTCAGCTTCGAAGTATCTGTTTTTATTTCAGTTTTCCTTGTACTTGTAAAGCCTGACATTACAAACTCGAGATAAACTTGAATCTTCCGATGAATTTCTTGGATAATAAGACCTGCTAGGGTTTACTTGCGCCTAAATTTTGATAGCTTTGTGTTGTGTGTCGTACAGTTTACTGATCCGCCCAGAAATAACCACCACAAAGCGGTCAATGACTCGCTTTGGTACTAAACTTGCCCAGAGCCGTTATCGCCGTTATTCCGGCGTTTTCTACCCGTCTGAGGCCTGCACAGATATTGCTCTTGCGGTCATAGGATAAAAATGTTGGAATGCACAGCTATTGCTGCATTCATAGGATAAAAATGTCAGGATCTAGCGCCAATGAGTCCAGACCCTCGCTGCATCGCAGCTCGCTGTCCCAGATGGACAGCCAGGCGCGTTAGTATGGCAAACGCCGCCCAACGAACAACGCCAACGGCCCAACAGAGCGGCTGCAACGCTGATCCTAGGCAGCCTGAGTTGAGCAAGATGTCGTCCACTTGCAGGCATGAGTTCTGGATCGACCTACAATTTGCAAGTGTGCACACGTCGCAGATGCGTCAAGGCAAGAGTGTGGTACACACGTCCATGAAGAGGCACAGACTACTTCAAGTCAGAGGCATAGTGAGCGCAAGTTTATTCGAAAGTGACCATCACTCCTCCGCCGTACCGTAAAATAGGTCAGCTCGAAAAGACAGAAAGAAGAAAAACGGAAAGCCACTTTCGACCGCGCTCGAGACCGCTTCAGTGTGGGATTTGCTATTCTAAGCCAAGCTACGCGCGCGGTCACAGTGCGCACTCGTCCGGCTCGAAAGGGAAACCTTCGTGACCTTCACTCCTGCATTCCGCATTCGTGCGCGCGCAGTAAGAAACGACCACCGCAGTCGGCCAGGTAACAGCAAGCGCGCTCAAGCAGGAAACGGCCCGGAAACTCCTCACCAGGCTGGCCAAGAAGACACGAGGCCTGGGATCTGCTGGCTGGGCATTCTACGAATCGAGTGAGAGCTGCGTAGACTGGACCCGACACCCGACTCATTGGGTTGTACCTTACACACACAGAGCTACAGATTAAGAGAAATATGGCAGTAACTCCCGTGACAATGGCGTCTGCCACTAAGAAGGAAGACCGAGCCAAGGAGACAGCGACTAGCAACTCCACTGCTGGCAGTCGGCTCGAAGTGCGTTCCTGGGAGAAGCTGCATCCTCATGGAGACGTGTACAGCCCGCGCACGGGCCACACTGTCACCAGTAAAGGTACATTGCGTCTAAATGAGAGAATGTTTGTGGGGATGAACGCTAACCTGGGTTCGTCCATAATCTAGATGGCCGAGTGTACGTCTTTGGTGGCACAGACCGCAGAAGACGTCAACAGGATTTGTACCAATTGGATCTCGAGACGAGCACGTGGTCCCAGGTACAGACGCGCGGTGCGCTCCCGCCGAGACGCTCTGGGGCGCTGGGGGTTGTCCACGAGAGCGACATGTTCATCTTTGGAGGCTACGATGGCCGTGACGGCAACTACTTCAACGATCTGTACTACTTCAACTTCGACGAACAGAGGTGGAGCCAGATGCCCAGCGTCGTGGAAGATCGACCAGAAGCCCGCACCGACCACATAATGGTGCTGCACTCTTCCAGTATTTATATTTTCGGAGGCTACAACGGCTCGAGCCGATTCAACGACCTCTGTGGGTACGACATTCACGCACAGCGCTGGAGCCGACTGCAAGCCGTGGGCGCCGTCCCATCCAGACGCTTTGGTCACAGCGGCGTTGTGCATTCAGAAACCAACCGACTCATCGTCTTCGGAGGCTGGGATGGACGCGACACACTCAATGACCTGTACGAGTACAGCTTTGTCACCAATGAGTGGAGGAAGATGGAGACAACCGGCAACAGCCCGCCGCACAGATACCGCCACACTGCCGTGATCTTTGGTGACAATATGTTTGTGTTTGGAGGTGTTGACAAGACACACAGTCGCTTCAACGACCTGCAGCGTCTTGACTTGGTGACGAACACGTGGAGCGAAGTTTGCACGACTGGGAGCATCCCGAGCAGTCGTACATTCCACCGAGCTGTGGTCGTGGATAGCAAAATGTACTTGTTGGGAGGATACGATGGCACAGACAGACTACAGGACCTGTACTCGATTGATATTGGAGCTCTCACTCCCCCATCACTCTTGGATATCTGCGCCGACTACGTCCGAACGAATCTTGATGCTGTGCTGGAAACAACGACTTTCAAAGGAGTTCCGATGGATATCATCGACCACGTAATTTTCAAGCGCGATCTTGAGGGACGATTGCGAGGGAAGTGCAAGCTCTGCCGACCAGGAAGATGCTGCGTCTACCGAATGCAGAAGATGGAGTCTTGTCCACAGGACAAGCAAGATCCGACGCGATCAAACCACTTTGGCTGCGTTTGCGGGCACTCTACATTCCACCACGAGGTGGTAGAGGAATCAAGTACGTTGACGGTTATCGATCTTTGCAGTTGGTGCAGGGTACTGACATGTTTTACTTCTGTTTGTGCTTTACAGAACTCTACGGAAAGAAGCCTGTCGGATCAACATCAACAAAAGGTGAATTCATCTCTTCCCTTATCCCAAAGTCAAAACGAAGTACTAACATTAGAAATATGCTCTGTTCGTTTTCAGTTCTTATGCTTTGCGGTTCCATCTACAAGCGTCTATTCGACTCCACGTCGTCCACGTCGTCAACTTCATCGCTGCTTTCATCTCCTCGCAGTCGTTACTCCGACGAAAGTTCAAACAATGAGAAAGAATGCTTAGCATAGACATCAAGACAGCAAGGGCCGGTCCACTGTGTGCGTCGGGACGCACAGGGAGCTTTGCTTTGATCGACTAGATCACAGCCTGGAGCCACTAACTATTATTTTCAGTGCTTCATTAGTAAGTTACCCCATCTTGGCAACCTCACTTCGTGTCCATTGTCTTTTATCCGTGTGCAGTCTATCCTCGAGTCGAGAGCTGGTTCTGGATGTAGTGACGGACATCGTCAATACCCGCATTAGCAATGGACAGTCTGAAGTGGATGGGATCCGACCACGTGAGCACCTTGAGGCCCTTCGCATAGTCGCGAACGCTCTCATAGTCTTCCTTGGTGTTGAAACCGTCGAATAGGATTCCCTCCATAAACTGCACGCGATTCCGCTCGCGTTCCCACAAGTAGATCTGGTCGGCAATATTTTCAGGGATCACAGGTGAGTTGTGTCGCATCTTCGGATGTGCATGTTTCATCAAGAAGTCGTAGATCTGCTGTGCCGAGATGCCGTGGATCAGAGCTGAGCGCAGACTTTCTCGAGTGATAAAGCCAATGGCCAAGTTTGGCAGTCGTGCCACAATGTCCACAAACACACTGAGCATTGCCACATGCAGAGTCGACGTAGTGTACGCGTAGATCTTGAAATTCGTCTCCACAACCACGAGTAACTGAGCGCCATGGTCGACTGTCGGAGCCTGACGCGGGTCTGCAACTTGTGACTTCATACCAGCCCGCACACCAGCGAAAGGGCTCGTGAGACTGACATGGCTGCGCTTCTGTCCCGTGGATCCACCGAAAATGAGGTTCACAGCCAGACTCGTTGTGTAGAAGCGATCCGAATTCGGACGTTTCCGGAACAGCAATCCGAAGTCAATAAAATCTCCGAGTAATAGTCGTTGCGTCTCCGTCAGATCCGCTACTGCATAATATCCTCCAGTCTGGCAGTAGCTAATCTGGAATAGGAACTGCAAAATATCCTCCTGTTTCAGAGTGCCCGTGTTATCCAGCGTGCGGATATACTCCAACATAAAGATCCACATCTGCACGTGGATGTCCTTCAGCATGAACTCGTAGCCCGTGTCTGTAATATGCAGAGCCCTGGAGTCCGCCCCACTGGCTTGCAGCAGTTTTGTACGCAGCAGAATATCCACCACGGATTGGGGCGGCTCCTGTACGGCGGTAGACCCCACCATGTAGTGCAGCACCGAGTCCCATCGTGCCCTCGCATACCGCTCCAGATCCACAGCAGCGAACGTATTATCTGGATCCTTGGGAAGATGCAGCCGCCCGCGCTCCCATGGAGACCCACCTAAGTTGCTCAGCGCGTACTGTTCAAACCCATGCAGTCAGTTAGCGTGACAGGCAGCAATGGACACAATACTCGCCTATTTCCTCACCATGAGCTGCTTCTGGAAGGTTGGATGGGGTCTATATCCCCCGTCCTGCTGTACGAACACACGAAGCCCCTCCAACTTCTGCAAAGCGGCGTGGAATTGTGGCGGCATGCGCTTGGCTTCTCCGGGCAGGGGCACGACCCATTGCTCCAACAGCTCACGCGGCACTGCAGCGTTCGTGGGGAGAAGACGCATCACAAACTGCTGCGCAAGAGGCGGCAGTGCTTGGAAAATGGCCTGGCATGCCCATGGGTCCTGGTACAGACGCTCCAGCGTCGCTGTCGGCAGGGTCTCGAGGAAGTCGAAGGCATCCATAACGGGGTGTTCGTAATTTGGATGATTCACAATTCAGGACCATCCCGACCCTTATTTATGTTTTAGAGTGAATTAAACCCTTATTAAGGTCTGAATAAAAGTAGTATTAACTACGGCCATCATACTTTTTGCCTTTTTTTCTACTGTGACTTAGTACACGTAAGTGTTTTTAGATATGAACTATAGAGTATATAGCGCAGACGCCTTAAAGGCATAGTTACGGTGAGAAGTTTGCGGAAGTCAATCTACATGTATGAAGGGGGCTCTAATACAAAACTGAAAATAAGGTCGGACGTAATGCAAGGCCACCAGTAGTCTTACAAAAATCAAATAAGTGAGCCCAAAATGATTGCTCTAATCCTAATACATGTACAATAAACATTCTACACTTTTGCTGATTCCGTCTTCCACCTCTAAGAATATGTGTGTTTTTCTGCAGCATCCTCGTTGGCTTCCATCACGCCTACTATCCGTTCATTACATGATAGGCAGCGATGAAATGCTCTTTAGCTTGGGCGGACTGTGGGACCCGGGTTCGCCCTGCTCGTTAGTTAAAGCTTAGATATCAATAATACCGACGAAGGCGACTATTTTCATAAGGTAAATCATCAATTTAGGGCCGTGAACCAGTTTTGGGCCGTCACAATTACAGCCAATGACATGAAATATCGCGTCGTACTAGCGATCTATTGGCTATATTTCACAAAGTTCGAATACCTTGAAAACTTAATACAAAACGGCGGGAACTGTTGGCGCCATTTTTTTCAGCGCCAAGAACACGCTGCCAACCAAAGTGAAGTTGCTCAGTACCAATCAATCCACTCCTTCGTTATAATCGAGCATACTGCAGTTCACTTCTGAATTAAATAAGCAACACCCATGGCGACCACTCGCCCATACTACTCGACTGAGACCAAGACCGCTGTTGTGGCCGAAATACTCAGCGGAGCGACGGTTGCGGACGTCGCAACCCAAAGAAGGATTCTAGATAGGACGATTCGGAAGTGGTTAGCCAAGGTCAAGAAAGAGAACTCACTAGAGCCAAGTCGTCGCGGCCCAAAACCGCGTCTCCCTCCAGAGGCGGAGCGCCACATCTTCGAGTGGGTTGTTGGTCGCCAGATTGTAGGGTATCCCGTCGACCGAACCGTTATCCTGAAAAAGGCTCAAGAAGTATCACTGCTCGTGGCTGGTCAAAGCGTTGGGCCGGGATGGTACCAACGCTTTATAGAGCGACATCCAGATTTGACAACCCGGGCGGCTCAGGCCTTAACTGAGAAGCGGAATTGCGTTGTCACAGGTGATTTAACGACACTGTTCAACTCTTTGGCTAAATTAATCATCGAGCTGCGCCTTGACAGCTCTCGAATTTTCAACATGGATGAAACAGCGTTTCAAACGCGCAAGAAGAGTAAGAAAGTGATTGCTGTGCGAGGATCGTCGAATGTGTGGTGTTTGGATCCGTCCGTTAACTTTCACTTATCTATCGTCGCTTGTGGAAGTTCCGCCGGCTTTGTAGTGCCTCCCATGTACATACTACCTGGCAAAACCGTGGAGTGGGACATTATGGATGAGTATGGAGCTTCTAGCGCCGCTGTTACTACTTCACCCTCTGGGTTTATCAACACGTACATGTTTCAGAGATGGCTGCACTTTTTGGATAAGTCTGTGCCTAGTACTATCAAACGCCCCCTATTACTGGTGCTAGATGGCTGCAGCTCTCACTACTCTGAGGATGTAGTGGAGACTGCGACTCGTCTCGGTATTCTCTTGGTTTTACTGCCGCCTAATGCTACACACCTATTACAGCCTTTGGATGTTGCAGTATTCGCAACACTAAAGGTGAAGTTGTGCAACCTAATAAAGGAGGTCGTGGATGAAGATGACAAAGGCCGCTATTCTATTGACAAATTAACGGCAATAAAGCTTTCCAACATGGCTTGGGCGACGAGCAAGATCGGCAGGAACCTCAAGATCGGGTTTAAAGCTTGCGGCTTATTTCCACTATCGCTAGTGTGTATGTACGAGCGCTTTGGTATTTTCCAAAGAAACGGAGCTCCCCGTCACGCACACCTTGCAAAGTGGCTGCGTATTAGGCCGACAATTGAAGCTGAAGTACTAACATTGCGCACGAAGCAGAAGAAAACACCAAAGCGCAAGAGAATTACAGTGGGTGGTAGACTACTGATGCAAGATATCCTCCAGCAGCTCGCTGCTGAAAGCTGCAAGAAACGCCCCATGTCACGCAAGATCCCAGAGGTCCAAGCTACAAAGGATGGCTCGACTGCTCCAAGTAGGTCTCCCGGATGTTGTTAATTCCTAGATGTGACAAAAAAATGTTAGTTGCAACTATTACACAATGCCAAAGAATCACTTACCATATCAGTGCGGAGAATTAACGGGAACGAGGGGACTCGAACCCGCGACAACCCTGCTCCCAGTATGGGCCCTCAATAAGCTAGACGTGTAAACGACTGAGCTGTCAGCACTTGAAGTCTCTGATTACACCGTCGTATAGACATACACATATTTTCACTGCTATCATTTGTATACTCTATAAAGTTATCTTAATGAGTTCATATAAAAATAAATAGGTTACTAACCCTAGTCTTGATTGGGCTCAGAACTGATCACCAGCTGATTCCGTCGATACTGAAAGCAAGATTATTTACGGCCCTAAATTGATTCTAATCAGATTTTTGCGCTCGCTTCATGTGCGATCGCTTCTATTGGTCAAAGGCAGGAAAAATTTGATAAAAATGCCCTGATCATAAGCTTTCTGAAACTGTAAAATTTTGTTTCTCATCCTTAATAGTTGCCGAGCAAAGCGGATTTCGTTCACCACGGCCCTAAATTGATGATTTACCTTAACCCCCCAAACCCGAGGCCTCTGAGTTGCGCTCATTACCTGAAGCCCTATACACGATATATTTTATCTTTATGATGGGATTCAGTACTAAAACCTATATATTTGTTATCGTGTCTTTTTCAAAATCGGGACACCACCCTATCCCTAGCTCTCAAGCAAAGAGACTATCGTGTATCTGAATGTAAACGTGTGTCCTCAATACACGATACTGTTATAATCGCGTATGAACTGCGCATAGTCTGCAGGACAGACGTACATAATTATAACAACAGGTGAGCAATCAGTACATGCATATGTTGAAATTTAGAGTTCAAGTACAGATGGTGATCTGCAAGCTTTGCTGAAAAAATACGTATACTCAGTTCAAAACAAAGTTTGCAGCCAGTTGCTAGTCGTCTGTACGTTGCCGCGTCTGGGATGGGCTTCCTGCTGCAGATTCGTCGTTCGATTCCGCTTCCGAACTTCCTTCATCGCTTTCTTCAACGTCATGAACGCGCGCAGGCTTTCGGGCGCGAAGTTTGCGCTTTCGCTGCACCTGAGGTATCATTGTACCGTACTTCCAGTGCTTGTGCCAAATTTCGAAGCACGACGTCGCTATTCCATTGCTTGTGTGTTTCACTTTGTTGCACAGGAAGACGCGCGACGCCAGGACGTGGGTTGAGGAAGCATTCAACTTACAAACAGCACAGTAGAAGGTAGTTTCACCCCCACGGCTTTGGTCAGCGCGTTTCAAGACCGAACAGACCTTGCAGGCCCGCTGCCGGCGCTTCCGCGTCTCGCTTCCATTGCCTTTTCTCCATTCATCCGTTTGTATAGGTACGTGCGCTGGTTGCTCGCGGTTGGTTTTTGTAGGTGTAGGCTGTAGTCCTTGGTTCCGCAAAAGTTGGTTCCAATCATCCGGTCGAAGTTGGCATAGCTCCAGGTGAAGCTGCTTGAGGAAAACTACGTGGGATGTCTTGCTCTTTCCTTCAGAAGTACGGCGGGCATTGTAGATAATGAAGGCGTTCACGATAGCGAGATCCAGAAGGCCAAGGAACAACGACTTGTAGTATTTTTTGTAACGTCGAGCCAGTTGAAGAGAGTATCTGAAACAACATACCAGATAATACACGTTAACAAAATTCCCTTATGGTGTATCTACACAATAACTCTACTTACCTTTGTAGGCGAAGCTGGTCATGCACATCGACCCCGCCCATGAAAGACTGGTAGTCTTTCACAAATCGTGGGCACATGACCTCTGTTTGCTCGCCGGTAGATGTTTCACGCCGAACGGTCCTGTCAACTTCGGCGCTACCACCAGCTGCAAGAACAAACACGCACTGATTGTCCCACCAACAAGCGTATTTGATGCTGGGCACCTGCTTCAACTCCACAATCTGGAATGTTCCCCTCTCGATGTTCTCAGGTCGCTTTTTCGTTGGCTTTGAACCCCGTTTTGGAGGGTTGATTGACTTGGTGAGGGCCTTCCGGTTCGGCATCACAGTTCCAACACTGTAACACTTCATTGCCAGTAGTTGCATAGCGAGCACCACAGATGTATAGAACCGATCTGTAACTACAAGGCGAAAATCCGACGGTCCTGACGCTCCGAACACGTGGTGGAGGTTACGGACAACTGCAGCTGGACCAGACTTGGTGTCTGGAGGAGTAGTGCCATCGCTCATTTCTTTCTTTCCGCAATACACTTCAAATCTGTACATACGCGATAACCACAATACATTAGCATGTCCCGGACACGATAAAACAACTTGGGAGCCAAAAAAAAAAGAGAGCGTGCTCGAAAGCACGCTCTCATACATACCGGATGCAATACGCAGACGAGGAACAGCACAACATAAAGAGTTTAGTCCCCCAACGATGGGGTTTATCTCTCATGAAGACGCGCATCTTGTTGAACGGCGACATCGACGGTAGCATCGCCTCGTCGAATGCCATGACGGCTGGAGGAATGAAGTTGTGCTGGAAGGTCTCTTGTAGGACATCAATCACCGGGCGAAGTTTCCATGCACGGTCTGTAGTTGCCCTACGGTCCGAATTGCTGCTGAAGTGAAGATTGCGTGAAATGTGATCAAAGCGGTCTCGTTTCATGAACTGCCCAAAGCAACCTCTCGGTATTGCTCCCTCATCTGTCGTCTTCCAGTGGTGGGTAAACTTTTCCTTGTTGGGTGCGATAGTCCTCGCAATAAGCAGCCCAATAAAAATACACAACTCTCTGCCCGACACGTCAGGTGTCCTCTGCAGTATCTCCTTAATTTCTTGTGGAGTTTGAATTGAGAACCTTGGCTTTTTCTTTTTTCGTGCTTGTTGTTTCACATACTGTGATTCCACACGAGCATCCAAATTTTCGTAGAAGTACGAGTTCGTCTCCCTAGCAACCCTCTCCAAGAGCTGTGGCGTCACTAATCGCAGGAACGCACCGAGTACCGTAGTCGCTGCATTGAGGGCTCCAGCAGTAGGTCCATGGTCACCTTCGTAGATACCAGGATAGTCTTCTCGAATCCACTCATCAGGTCGCATCTCGTAAGGTTCATCCATATACGGGTACGGCGTACAGAGCTGAGGTTCCGTCCACCCACTGTCTCGCATTGCGTCTAGCGCGGCTTCAGGTACTGCACCACGAGCAACCACATCAACTCCACCAACCGTGGCGAGTAGATCGGGTGTAAAGTGAATGTCGGTCGGGGAGTCGTTTTCTTCCTCAGAATCTGG
>NW_008649010.1:527278-584417 GCF_000247585.1 Phytophthora nicotianae INRA-310 | reverse complement strand
GCCTCCAAATTGCGCTGTACTGCTAAATTCAACAATAGATTAGCATGCGGACCATATCCACTCAACAAAGGTACCTTCAGAGTCATCCGGTACTGGTGTGCCATTCTGCGAACAGCTCTCACTCTCTTCATCACTGGCCATCACGTGCGGGGACGTAGGGATGAGGCGCTCGCCTAGTGATGTGTGCTCTGGGGTTACTATATCAAATACATACGATCAGTCAGATTCTACCAGTTTGACTTGTGTTCAACCGGTACCTGCAGGGGAGGTTGTACTGCCCTCAACAGCAGCTTCAGCTGGACCAACTCGATGTTCTGTAACATACACGATAAGGTCAGGTGCATATCGTGTATTATACAAGTTGTAGGATGCATACCTCAGGATGCCGATCCGTCGTGGACAGGCTCGTTCTGGGCAGCGATTGTCCGTCCGTAAACATCACGGTCCTTCTGCTTCTGACGCGTTCGGCCTGCTGGTATGTTAATTAGGTTTGATTCTTATATCGACACAACACATTGCACCCTTACCCAGAGCTAAGCGGTCCAAGTGATCCATCAACTCCTTTTCGCCAAGGAAAAAATCTTCGCCTCGCACGCCCTTCTTCGTTTTCCCAGGTTTTATGTAGAAGAAGTCGTTAGATAATTCAACGGGTGGCTTCGACGTCCAACCGTCGCGCTTGAGCTCTCTCCAGCAAGACTTGAACGTCATGATTCTGTGCGCGACTGGTGTAGTGCGGGCAAAGGTGGGGGGAGATTTCGAACTAACGGGAAAACTGGTGGCGCGCAATTGCACCTCTGATTGCGGATATAATTGTGTGTATCACATAATAATATCTGCAAAAACTTATTTTCTAAAAAATCCGACGCGTCACAGCTTTGCGAGCATTTGCACACCTATGTAATTGTCAATATCTTGGGATGGGAGGAACCTACCCCTCCTTGACGTTAAATTTGTAAGGGACTATACAAAAACGCAGTGTTACATTCGTTAACGTGTCTGATACAACATCAAGGATTTTTGCTAACGTGCCTGATACAGGCTCTCGGGTTTGGGGGGTTAAAGCAATGACTACTTATTTCCATTTTTTTTAAACCTCACTTTTAAAACATCAGTTTTTTTTATTGTAGGGATGTAGCACTTTAGAGGTTGAAGAACATTACGGGCTATTGTGCTACAAAGGGCGATATTTTTTTCGATCTATCTGCGTGAGTACTTTTGGTTTAATGCAAGTATCGCATTTGCTAGCTACTTCAAAAGTGCCGGTAGTAAGAGCGCTAAACCTGTTACTACTACAATACTGTTCTCTTACTACCGGCACAATTTTTAAAAGAAAATGAGTTAAAGAGTTTTTTTTTTCTTTTATTACCGCTACCTACTTCACCTACTTCACTTGTGAGGTTACTAAACACTCTTTTACTATTTGAAGTACCTAGTACCTGTTTGTGACCTGCAAATTGCAAGCTTTGATGGGGCAGATGGGGGGGTCATGAAGCAATAATCACAAGTGATTCCACTCTTGGTGGACTACCTGATACCTGTTTGTGGCCTGCAAATTGTAAGCTCTGTTGTGACAAATACGGGGTCATGAATCAATAATCACACAATGGTCTCAGAACACCGAATCTCTTACTGGACTACTAGTAAGAGATTCGGTACAGGGCAACAGAGTTTATCAAGTTATCTGCACCCCCTGCGCGTCCTCATCGACGTAGCTCATTATTTTTTTTTCTCCAGGTCGAAAATGAACCTCCTAATTCTCACCGCGGCACTTTTCGCAGCACTGGTTGCTTGTGCTACGGCAAGTATCGGTCACGGCAAAGTTCAACCGTTTCCTCAAGTCATGCCAGTCACAATCTCTGATAAGGCTGCCATCAAATTCAAGCCACAACTGTTCACCCCGGAATACGTTTGCGTGCCTTATCCTGCCGTTGATGCTGCGGGGGAGACTACTGGTGGGCTCAAGGGGACGAAAAGAAATGATGCGTGCAAGTATGCTCCTTTGGGCTCTCAAGTCTATGGTCGAGCTAAGGATTTGTGGGCCATCATGTACGCTTGGTACTTCCCAAAAGGTTTTTTCACGGAGTTCTCCTCGAGACGTCATGATTGGAAGAGTGTGGATTGACAATCCCGAATTTGAGACGCCTAAGGTTGCTGCGGTCTCCATGTCCAAGTCCGACGCGAAATACACCACGAATGTCAAAATATTGCCAGAGTATTATGCTGGATACCGAATATGGGGGTCGAAAAGTACTGCTGGCGTCTCCAACACGTCTCCTCGATTCCAATATGTTACAGATATTGGCATTGCGAATGTACAGGTGTCTCTAGAAGATGGCGAGTACCAGGACTTGACAAGTGGGATCAACTCACGGACGCGGCTCGTGTTGCTTTAAACAACGGGAAGAACTTTGGAAAGGCAAAGGTCCCATTCAGTGACGAGCACTACGAGAAACATCTTCACATTGCCAGTTCACTAAGATGTGTGCCGCGTGTGCCATTGAGACCTCACTTCTTCGAGTTCGTCGATGTATCGCTGGCGGTGTTGACGGGTGACACTCTCAATGCCATCAATTAAACATGCCTTACATCCTCAAGCCTTTAAGACTAGAGTGGCCACGCCTTTTCGAAGAGCTTGGGAAGTCAAGATTTGTATGTTTTGAAGTGTTTTACTATCCCCTCCCGAATAAATACATAATTTGTTTAAGGGTTAACCCTTTAAAACTGGAGAAACAGCGTCCTGTAACTGTGTATTATTGTTTATAAATTGATGGATCACACTGTCCTACTACGTCCAGGAGAACCCAGACGCTCGTGTTGCTTCCTTGGGTTCCGATGCGCGAATCTCCAGAATAGGAACGGTTCCCTGACTTGTTCGCTCGATCATGGGGCAGTCTGACGTTGTTTGGTTCGTACTAACCTTCGCTGTTTCCTGAGGCGCATTGTTCACACCACGGGGGATAGAAGACGAGGAGACTGTTGACGTTTTGTCTTCACCATCGAACGAGTTGCGGACTGCTGCTATTGACTGCTTCCTTTGGCCGAAATAGCTATACCGCTCGTCATAAGGCTGGTAGTTCTTGCTGGGGGGTACGCGTTCCACGTTGTTGTCAACCCAATCGCCCTCGTCTGTCTCGCTCAACGCCTTAGCAAACGTGAGTTCAGGTTTCCGAACGAAGGCTTGCTCCATGGACGAACTATCGAAGAATCTGCCGAGAACTTGGAACCAGTTGTTCCATTCCGGAGACACTGAGGCTCGGAACTCCTCACGACGCGGGGCACCGTCAACGTCCACGCCAATAATGTGGAACGAGTCATTCTTGTCGGTGAGCACAACCCGCAGAACTTGATACCGCTGCTCCAATCTACCGTTGACCGTGTCCTCGCTCGCATAGAGGCACAGGCTGTCATCACTCTTGAACAGACAGTAGTACGGTTTCCAGCGCTTGAGTACGAGGCCCTTACGCTTCTGCAGCCAGCCTCGCATCACCACTGCCGTCAACTCCTTCTTCTTGGCCATGGGGAATCCAGCCGCCGCCGCGGTTGAGCTCAGTTGGAATGTACTGCGGTTAGCATCACTCCCACTGGAACGACTGAAGGCACTCTGCTTCTGGAACGAGTTTTGTTGAAGACGTCGAGACATCTCGAAATCCTCGGTGGTAGTTGTAGTTCGAATGCTTCCCATGCTGCAGCTGAGTGGGTTGGGCTTGAATTTGTCGTCATAGTAGAACGCACAGTAGTCTCCAGGTAGTTGGTCTTGACTAGTGGTTACACGTGAGCTTGAGCGGGCAGACGTTCCAGACGCGTCTTGCTCTACCGATTTCTTTCGAACACGCACTGACTCGAGCGTGAACCCGTCGAAGTCAAAGTCTACTGGATCGTTGTTGCATTTCGTGTCCTGGTTGTTCTCGTTCGTGTCTGCTGAACTGAGATCGGAAGAATCAAAGCTGGCAGGGGGTGTCGTACTCCATCCAAAGTATTCTGCCGGATGTGACGACGATAGCTTCGACGTCGAGTTTTGAATTGACTGCTGGAACGTTGGTGACAGGAGCTGGAGACCCGTTGACGCCTTGATGGACCCATTTCGAGATTGCGGCTGCGTCTGGTTTGCAGGCATTGCTACAAGAGTCGCTGGTTTGTGGAGAATGCAAAAGTGAACGTGCCGTTCGCACCTCGTACCAGCCGGCTCAGTGTTCTTTCTACGGAAGGCTGGATCGATAGAAGGCGCGTCTACAGTACTAATAGTAGTTCCAGATTGAAGAACCTTCCGCTCCGTTTAGACTTCCGTCTACTGTCGTTTGCCACGGCTCAAAGTGAACTGAATCACCAGTAGACTCAACGATGGACTTGTAGATGCAGAACCACCACTTCTGCTTAGCTTGGCGTTTGATAGTGTAGGGGCCTGTCCGCTAATATTGCAGGCCTATCAAATAGAGACTAACCAGGCTACCAGATGGAGATCGCGTGTCCACGAAGCATGATTAAGAGAGCTCTTCCCAGCTGATTCGGAACTGATCCATGTACTTTCAGCCACAGAGACCAAACTCACTAGTGGCAAGCAAACGCATGCTTCTCGCCACCACATATCGAATTTGGATAGACAGTGTTTCCAACGCAGACTTGAAGTGCAGGTGCGAACTTGTGGGATCGTAAAGTCGCACGACCCGGCTTCAAGTGTACCCGATAGGCGTAGCTTCCTTGTTGTGAAGCACTACGCCGGTGACGATAAAGCCAAGTCGATCATGGCGTATCTGCACGCAGCCTCCTGGTGCTCTCGTACCAGAAATGGAATCACAAAGTGTGGTTTCTTGTGTAAGATTGGGTGGGCTCAGGTACTAAATTGCCTAGGGAATAGATCAGATCAATGTGTATACAGCAAGTTTTAGCCTCTTCGTGGTGTGCTCGCACCCCGTGGACTTGGGGTTCAGTATGGTGTAGCCT
The DNA here is from genome assembly GCF_000247585.1 of Phytophthora nicotianae INRA-310. Lineage (NCBI taxonomy): Eukaryota > Oomycota > Peronosporomycetes > Peronosporales > Peronosporaceae > Phytophthora > Phytophthora nicotianae. The sequence goes on along the minus strand of NW_008649010.1, from coordinate 579,479 downwards.
TGGAACGTAGACTCCTGCATTATGATCAAGAAATTATGAAAGAATTGTCGGGCAAGCACAGCACGATGGTGTGCGTGTGATGATCACAGTGATCCACTAAAGACAAGAAGAATGCTAAGTGGACGGCGAATTTCTTGCTTGTACCGTTAACACTCTTTTACTGTAGGCTCGCCCATGTAAAAGGGTCTTACAAAAGTGAGCTCGCCGTCGCCGTGTCGGTGGAAAAGGCGTCTCCACCTGAGGTTCATGCCCGTTGCCTTGCCGCAGAATACGATGACATTCGTTCAAGTTCACAGAGTAGAAGACGAGCATGAGTCATGTTACATGACGTTCTTGCTTTTTCAGTGACGCAGCGTATCATCGAGATCTCAATGCATCTACACTAAAGAATGTCCCTTATCATATCACGAGCGCGCGAATCACACCATGAAATCGACTCAGCCATCTTTCACGCCGTTGCTGTCGCCGCCAGCTACGACTCATAAGATGAAATTCCCCTTGATCATGATCGATCCACACCGTTGTCCGCCCATGCGACAAAATCAAAATGACAATCAGTGTGATCACTTGCTTACTCGTCTTGTCGATGTCCGACCTTAGCAAAGGGAGGCTACGCTCACCTTCAGCTCATACCTCCTCACTTTAAATTTCTCTTCCAAGACAACAAGAAAACCAAACACTTCATAACTACAGTCAAGATGGTGAGTGCCAAGGAAACCGTGCAAGCCCAGATCACCGCGTCGCCTGTTGTCGTCTACAGCAAGAGCTACTGCCCGTACTGCACCAAGACCAAGGCGCTACTGACGGAGCTGGGCGCTAAGTTCGAGGTCGTCGAGCTGGACCAGATTGACGGCGGTAGCGAGCAGCAAGACGCACTGGAAGACCTGACGGGTCAGAGCACCGTGCCCAACGTGTTTGTGGGCGGCAAGTCAATCGGTGGCAATTCGGACGTGCGCAAGCTGCACAAGGCCGGTAACCTGGAGCCGCTGCTGAAGGAGAGTGGTGCTCTGTAAAGCGTCTAACTTGTAGACAACAAGATAGAGTGCTGTGTCAAATTAATAAAATACATAGCTGGTTTTACCCAACAACTTTGTACTTGAGTTTGGCATCGCAATGCGTGAGCAAGATGTGGAATACTTACTGTAGAGCCCCCAGATATAAATGCAACGCCATTATGACCAGGGGTCCCATATTCATGCAATTCAGAGTTCCCGGCGCAAGTGACGGCTATGACATTCTTACTATGTCTTCTGATTTACGACATATCAGTCGGCTGAACATAACAGCATCATATTATATGTCAGTCGAACCAACGAAACGAAGTCATACCAAGCTTATGCTGTAACTTAACTTGTATTGCGACTTATCTATGCTTGTCGCTACTCATGTGGAAACCCGGAGCTTGTACATCTAGGTCTCGCTTAGTTGGCAGCCTCGAAGTACTCCTTCGACGCGTCCACCGTGGGCTTGATCGTCTTCTTGCCCTTCTTCCAGCCAGCCGGACACACCTCACCGTGCTCGTCCGTGAACTGGAAGGCCTCCACCAGACGAAGGATCTCGTCCACGTTGCGACCCACGGGGCAGTCGTTGATGGTGCTCTGACGAAGCTTGCCCTCACCGTCGATGATGAACAGGCCACGGAAGGTGGCGCCGGTCTCCTCGCCCACGTCGATCAGGACATCGTAAGCCTGGGAGATCTCCTTGTTGAAGTCGGCAAGGAGAGGAATGTCCAGCTCACCCAGACCGCCCTTCTTGCGGGGAGTGTTGATCCACGCCAGGTGCGAGAACTTGGAGTCCACGCTGCAGCCCAGCACCTCGCAGCCAAGCTTACGGAACTCCGCAGCCTTCTCGCTGAACGCGATGATCTCCGTGGGGCACACGAACGTGAAGTCCATGGGGTAGAAGAAAAGCACGACGTACTTGCCCTTGTAGTCGGACAGCGACACGGTCTTGAACTCTCCGTCGACGACGGCGTCAGCGGTGAAGGCGGGGGCGGGGTGACGGATCTTGGGGGCCATTGTGGTTGTTGGTCTTGAGTCTTGCGGTGTAGATTCCAGAATGGTTTTTTCGTGTCCGGCGTAGGAATGAGGTCAAAGCTCCTGCCGCTGGACGGCAGCCACAGGCTGGGGATCCGTTACGGCACGCGTACGTGGCAGCCCAGCGCAATCTGCACGATGACGGAGTAATGAGAAAAGGGTAACAAAAATGTCCGGATAATGGTGAAACTATGTATAGTAAAGGGAAAATAACGGCAAAGATATTGATGTTAGTTAATAAGGTACTGAGACTGTGTCCGCCCTTGTGCTACCGTTTGCAGAGAAAGGACAGGTAGGACAGCGTGTCTTAAAGATCAGCGCGATTGTTGACAATGGCTTCAGTCCTGAAGCACAACTTCAGCCTGCATCTCGCCAGTTGAGCCGTGCTTCAGTTTCGACGTGTCATTGTTGTCCATTCATTTCGTTGCTAGTTCTTGATGTGCATGTATTGCTGTGGTTGATTATTTTTTTAACATTATTGCCTCAGTTTGGCGAACTTGGTGGTAAACATTTGCAGCCTGGGCACTGATGGCCAAGATCGAAAGCTTATCGGTCAAGGGGGTGTCGGCAAAAGTATTGATGGATGTACATGCACTTCGTATCAATTCGCTGTGACTTCGCTTGTGTAGATTGTTGCGTTAGACTGCGTTGACCGTGCAGACAAGTGAACAAGAAGTGAAGAAAATGTGGCTCGAATAATGTCGCTACCAAAATGGGAGGACAACGTTGCTCGCCTTCACTCCTTACGCAGTAACTTAGACCAATCCAACCAACCAAGTCCACCCTTAGCATACCAGGATGTGACTCCATGTCACGCCATACCAGACTCCGGAAAGGCTCATTCTCGAATCTACACCGCAAGACTCAAGACCAACAACCACAATGGCCCCCAAGATTCGTCACCCCGCCCCCGCCTTTACCGCTGACGCCGTCGTCGACGGAGAGTTCAAGACCGTGTCGCTGTCCGACTACAAGGGCAAGTACGTCGTGCTCTTCTTCTACCCCATGGACTTCACGTTCGTGTGCCCCACGGAGATCATCGCGTTCAGCGAGAAGGCTGCGGAGTTCCGTAAGCTTGGCTGCGAGGTGCTGGGCTGCAGCGTGGACTCCAAGTTCTCGCACCTGGCGTGGATCAACACTCCCCGCAAGAAGGGCGGTCTGGGTGAGCTGGACATTCCTCTCCTTGCCGACTTCAACAAGGAGATCTCCCAGGCTTACGATGTCCTGATCGACGTGGGCGAGGAGACCGGCGCCACCTTCCGTGGCCTGTTCATCATTGACGGTGAGGGCAAGCTTCGTCAGAGCACCATCAACGACTGCCCCGTGGGTCGCAACGTGGACGAGATCCTTCGTCTGGTGGAGGCCTTCCAGTTCACGGACGAGCACGGTGAGGTGTGTCCGGCTGGCTGGAAGAAGGGCAAGAAGACGATCAAGCCCACGGTGGACGCGTCGAAGGAGTACTTCGATACGGCTAACTAACTAAGGCAAATTGCACCGTGTTTAAAACGGTGCCGACCAAAATATATGAACACTGTTTATTCGTGAATTTGCTGGATGTCATTGAAACCGCTCGGAGAGTAGTTCAACGGCCAATGCATTACAGTTCATTTGAAACCTAGCACATTTTTCGTACTCACACGAGTTTCGATGCCTATCATTATTAGCACACATCTTGCATTGTTGAGCCGCCCGTAGACTGTGATTTGGATTGGAACAAACAGTGTTCGCGATAGCAAAGATGGCGCCATTCGCTATCGGAAGAAACGGGAGACCGTTTAGTGTTAGTACAATAGATTTTTAAGGTTGGGATGACGGCAGCTCAAGCAACCAAACATGGCAAGAACGAACACTCAGAAGCCGCTGACTCTTAATCTTTTTGAAACCATTTTGCAGCACACATTTATTGTAGTGCGAAACAAGAAACTTAGTCATCAAATAGAATTTCTGGCTTTATCCACCATATTCGTCCGGAAAAACTGGAAAGTATGTTTCCACAGCTTGATCATCCAAGATCCAGAGCAAGAAATTCTCGGTATTCATCATCGTATTCACCGTTTTGTTTGGGTCTATCGTTAGAACCATGAGCTGAACCATCCACATAATTAACATTGTTCCTGAAAGATAATATGTCACCAACTTCTGCCTGGGGGGTAGCATCAGTGTTGCATCGTGTGCTGCTGTAGTCTCTTGCTGGAACTTTCGTTGCAGTCCGATTAAATAAATGCCTGAAATTTTGCCGATGGTCTCAAAACGTGCAACTTGGACCGGCAATCTTGCCGATTGAAGTGTTGTGGGTGGCTTGCCAACTAGAAAGTCTGAACGACTAACACAAGGCTGGACGAGGCGGTCGTGATAAAGGGGTAAATGGACGCTCTGAGCTCATTTGGAGCATTTCAGTTCTTCTTCTCGAGCACCTACACGCAAAATCGACACGTGGACCGCAAGATTCTGCTTATCACTCACTGATCGAGATGTTGGCTGCCGCAAGAGCTGCACCTTCACTTCAGGCCTGGCATCGGCACTGCATTGTAAGAAACCAACGCCCATACAGGGAGTCGTGAAAGCGGCTCCCAGCTGAACTCTCCGTCCTTCTGTTGTATCTTCCCCTCTTGCTGGTGCTGATACCAATGCTAGCACGCCGCCTTCAATTCCCACTCCACCATTCGCTTCACTCGCCTCAGTGAATGCTTTTCGTAGTCCTCGCTCCAAATCCGCAGACTTTGTTAGCCTCCGAGTCAACGTCCCCACCAAGTTACTCCGAATAAAGTGCTCTCCACGCCCTGTACAGGCCACAGCGAACGCATTCTTCACTTTGATGTGCTCACCTCGCTTTCTTTTGCGACTATTTCTCGTGATATTCACGGCATTCGATGCATCGCAGCCCATTCTCGGGCACCCGGCGAGGCCCAATCGCCCTGGGACTTTGTACGTCACCCCACCACTCGACAACGCAGCAGCTACATTCCCCCTGGGATCCATACAAATAGCCCCAACAGTGTCTAGATGCTCCTCTTTGGTCTCCAATACTTGAAAGCGCTGATGCCACTTGGTCCATTGTTCTCGCGGCTTCTCCGTCACTTGGTACGTCTCCAGCTCTTCGTCACGCGCTGTTTCGAGTCCAAAGTCGCGCGCTAATTGTCGAGCGTGTTCTCCGACGACCACAAGCGGCGGTTGTCGACCGAACGCAAACGTCGCGCTCGTCTCATCACTTTTTGTCTGCTCCAGGAGCTTCCACGCCAATGCGCTGGGCTCCTTGACCCCCGTCACAGCTCCACAGCAGCTCACCAAGTGCGTCTGGCCGCACACGACGCTGGCTTCACACTCCACTCGCCCCTGTTCCGTCAAGTTCGCCCCAAGACCAGCATTCGTGAGCGGACTGTGCTCAAAAGCCTGCAGCAAGTGCGCAGCGATTTGCGCCGCAGTAGGAGAACGAGAACGTGCAATAACTTGGTGAGCACTCTCAAGAGCAGATTGAAGCAGTGCTAGATACGCAGCCTCATTGGAGGCGCCGTAGCGACCAGCACCACAATGAATAGCTAGCAACCAGTCGCTCATATTTGTGCGAAAAAGGGTCCTATGGTTAATGACACTGTCTTACACCTACGTGGACAGCTTTAGACACCGATGTCCTCGTTCCAGAGCTGCGGCTTGTCGCGGATAAAGTCCTCCATGAGTTTGATGCACGTTTTGTCCTGTAGCAGCTTGACGTCCACGCCTCGCGAGCGTACGTACGCTTCAGGGCCCTGGAAAGTCTTGTTCTCGCCTACGATGACTGTCGGGATCTTGTAGAGCAGCACGGCGCCGCTGCACATATCGCACGGACTCAGCGTGGAGTAGAGTGTGGCACGCGCGTAGTCGGCGGAGCTGAGGCGTCCAGCGTTCTCGAGGCAATCCATCTCGGCGTGTAGCACGGCACTACCACGCTGTACGCGGCGGTTGTGACCTCGCGCAACGATCTTGCCATCGATCACGAGTACGGAGCCAATGGGGATGCCACCCTCACTCAGTCCCAGCTTGGCCTCGTCAATCGCAGCCTGGAGGAACGGGTCCATGGTCTTGTATGTCTTGGACAGCGAGGAAGGGAATGGCGTTGCGCTGAGGGCTGCAGCGTGTCATGGACTGGACGTGTTGCACAACATGGCATGTTGTGCATGCCTTTGGCTCCATCAAGCGAAGATGGCGAGTTTCGTCCGACTCAAAGTCGATTATTGGCCAATTGGTTGAAAGCATTGTGATCCTGGATGGTCTTCATGCATGGAGCCAAGCGTTGGGGCTCACTCCATTGCAGACTTTTGATCGTGGGCAGTGCAAGTTGAAGGTAATCCTGAGACCAAGCACCAAAGCTTACATGTAGCTGTCATTTTCGCCAATCGTGAGACCATTATTCGATTGTGATTGGTGAATAGATGAATTTTCTCATACTTTGAAGAATATGATTGGTTTAAAAGAATCCTTTCTCAGATTTCAGATCAACGACATACAAGTTGACGTGCGGTTTGAATATGCCCTACTTGAAGCTCACTTTAGATTCTGCTGCATCGACCTCAAAGATCCAATAACCATGACGACGTCTATCTCCCGCCCCGCGGAGCTGATCGCTCCGCATATCTTCGAGAAGCTTCTGGAGCATCAGAGCTCTGTGGCTGTGGTATCAACGGGTGACGAGTCTCTGGAGTGGACGTATGCAGCATTGCTGCGTCGGGCTTTCGAGCTGCGTGACGCTCTACAAGAGAAGCTTTCGAAAGACGAAGAACAGCCTCGAGTCGCACTGCTTGGAGCCCGTGGAGCGTCGTATCTGGTTATCCAGTGGGGTATTTGGCTTGCGGGGGGCATTGCGGTGCCCCTACATCCAGCGCATCCGGCAGATGAGATGGACTACATTGTCTCGGACTCGGGGGCGACCCTACTGGTTGTTAACGAATCATTCATGACGCCTGACTCGAAGCTGAAGGAGTATGTGACTGGACTACCAGCGAGACTGAACGTCGAGGTGCTTGTAAGACCTGATGATGTCAAGGGAGGCGACGACAAGGAACTCTCGAGTGAGCAGATCAAACAAGTGCAGAACTGGCTGAACTCGACGGACTACAGTAAGGCTGGGGCGTATATGATCTACACGAGCGGCACGACTGGACGTCCTAAGGGTGTGGTGACCACTCATGCGGCGCTGACGGCGCAGATTAGTGACTTGGTGACGGCTTGGGAAATGACCAGCAACGATCACTTGATCCACTTCCTGCCTCTCCATCACGTGCACGGCATCCTCAACAACATGCTGTGTGTGATGTACGCTGGCGGCTCAGTGGAGTTCTTGCCGTTCGCAAAGCCATCTCTGATCTGGTCGAAACTGGGTGAAGCTGCGAGCACAACACGTCCGGTGTCCATGTTGATGGCTGTACCGACAGTGTACATGAAGCTGCTGGAAGACTTGGAGAAGCAGCCGCAAGATGATCCGAAGGTTCAGAACGCGCTGAAGGGCGCACGCGGTCTGCGTGTGGCTATCAGTGGGTCAATGGCATGTCCTGTGTCTATCTTGAACCGCTGGGAGAGCCTGACGGGACTGCGTCTGCTTGAACGCTATGGCATGACTGAGTTGGGAATGGTGCTGACGAATCCGCTGCACGGTGATCGGCACTTGGGATACGTTGGGAACCCATTCCCGAGTGTTTCCGTTCGCGTTGTGGACCCCGATACGGAAACTGAAATCCCACTTAGCGAGGAAAAAGAAGGCGAGCTGCGTGTCAAGGGACCGTCGGTCTTCCGGGAGTACTGGAGGAAGCCTGAAGCTACGGCCAAAGAGTTTGATGCCGACGGGTGGTTCAAGACGGGCGATATTGTCCAGTACAGTAATGAGCTCAAAAGCTTCCGCATCCGTGGACGAGCGAGCGCTGATATCCTTAAAACGGCAGGGTACAAGGTATCAGCTCTGGACGTCGAACGCGTATTGCTGACGCATACTCAGGTGCTCGAATGCGCTGTCTTCGGACTTCCAGACGAAACTTGGGGGCAGATTGTGGCTGCTGTCATTCGCTCCAACGTTAAAGCCGATAAGATTGTTCCGGAAACCTTTTCGCCGCCTCTGGTGGAATTCGCGAAGGAGCACCTTGCGAGCTACCGAGTGCCGCGGAAGTACTTCTTCGTTGAAGAGATTCCTAAGAACGCGATGGGCAAGGTGAACAAGAAAGCGCTGGGCAAAATCTACTCGGAGGAAAAAGTTTAGTCACGGATCGGTTCGTGGAGTTCCACGAAAAATGTGATTCGTTAACGAGCGCGCTTCGGTGAAAAGATAATTTCACGTTGACTGGCCGTTTGCTGCTTCGTCAACGCTGTGGTAGTGGGCGTGGAAGGATCTTCGGATGGTAGTTGAGCGAGACCAGCTATCGGTGAGCTGCCATTGTCAGTACTGATCACAATGTAGTAAGTATGGTTTTCAGAAGCAGGTCGCTGGATGATACCGTAAAAGTTCACAAACCGAAGTTTCTCGTCGATTTTGTAACACTGCACCAGCGTGTACATGTAGATTGCGACACTCTCCATTTCCATTTGCTTTGTTTCGCTCTTTTGGATTGCCTTTTCCATGGAGATCGCTTTCGATGGCGAGACTGCGTCCAGAATTATCTTGGTGCGTGAAGACATGACCCATGACTGCTGGAATACCGCGCTTTTCCCACTGACAACTGTGTTTGTACCGTTCGTATTGCCAGATTCTAGCAACAAGGCATAATTCCAAGATGTTAGAAGTGACGGAGCAGAGAGAAGCTTGTGTTAACTCCTCATGCGTACTCGTCGTTATTGGTCGTGGGTACCAGCTCCTCGAAAGCTCAGGGACGTGTTGTGAAGCTGTAGACGCCATAATGCGCTCTTTCGCATCGACTGGAATGATTGCGTCGGTGATTGAAGTGGGCGAATCGCTCCCTCTCGAACTGTTAGGTGAAGGGGGCGAGTCCAGTCGAACTACAGACGTAGCGAAGAGCGTCAGTTGTGTTATGACACATTGCTAATAACTTGGCGATGTACGAACCATTCTCCACTTTGCTGTCAGCAAGATTCATTGGAGAATCGTTGACACGAGATGAAGCTGGTTTACCAAAATGATATTCTGGTCTGTCCCTCGAATTCTCCTCTAATGCCAACAGCAAGTTCTTTTGCCAGCCTAATGGTGGGCGGCCCAGCACGATGCTACCCTGTGAGGATGTTGATGTTGACGATGATGGCGATGGCGATGGCGACGACCGCGGACTCGGTGGGAAGCTCATCTGATTGTGTGTCTGAAAAAGAAAACAGACCATAAACGGATAAATCTTCGATAACCATGTCTCCGAGAGCAACCTACCGTGCAGGAAAATCTGGCAGAGGGCTGAGATTGTAGAACTGAAGCGAACCAAGGGGAAAAATGAGTCCAGGAACTGTTATGCAACCAGGAACAGAGACCTTCCGCTCGGCTCATTTTAAATGACAGCGGCGAAGCTACAAATGGACTGGGAGGCGGCGTCGCAAGAAAGGTTTCGTGGATACTTGAGTACAACGAGAAGATTAGTCCCTAGCTTGGTTTCAGCGGGCAATCCAGTCTTACGGGTCCCTGGGGTGTTCGAACGACGCGGTATCGGGACGAGAAAATGCCTATCAAGGAGTACAACAATGTCAGAAATTTCTAGTTGTGATGATAACAAATTGAAGCGACAACACCATATCGGGACTAGAACCAGCGCACGAACGGGAGTTGACTTTCCAGAGTTGAATATCTCGTTGATCAGCCTCACTCACACTGTCCGTAAACGCTTGAAGGCCATGAGAACTCGTATTATCGCTGTCAGATGCCTGCTGTTGATCCTCCAATTCTCCACAGTGACTGTCAAAATTTCCATCTTGAAAAATACGACGTGGATGCTGTAGCTATGTGTCCAACTTTCTATCGTCAGCACTGGAGATCAAATACTCAAATACCGCATACGTTTACCTGGAGCTCTTTTTCATCCCTAGCGTCACCAATGCGCTGTGGAAATTTTCTGCTGTGTGTGTCATATAGAACTGGCTCATAAGCAACCCGCTTTCGTGATTGAGCTCGGTTCTTGTGTGGTAGCTCTTCTCCATCACTGCAACACATGTGTAGAAACAGAGTTAGCAACGGCATTCTTCCGAAACACCCCGCAAACACACGTCTCACTTGAAAAAGAGCATTTCAACGCCTGAAGCAATTGACGATGGGGGTCGTTTCTCCCGAGCATTCTTCACTAGCTGAGCTGGACGCGATGGTTGCTCGTACTTTCTCGCCTTCTTCACTGGAGTGAAGATGCATCTGTTGTCACTTCTCCCGCCTTGGTCACGTTGCTCTTGCTCGCGGCCCCTCTTCTGGCTCGGACCCGATGGTGCCCTAGCGTCGCCACGCTCACCGACACGTGAAATCTTCCTAGCTTTCTCTTCAGCTTCACTCTCAGTGGCACTGATGGCTCCCTTCCGCTCCAGCTCCAGGACGCGGATATCTACAACATGCAATCCGTCAGTATATAACGAACACATTCTCTGCAGCTGAGGATGAGGACCTTGAGACTCGTCGTCGTCTCCAATAGACACAATGTACCAGGGCTTCGCTGAGTCCCGTGCTCTTGGCTCGGAGCTTCGTGAAGGACTCGTGGGTTTGACGCGCTGGCGCTGGACTTGAGACGGGAAATGCATTTGTCGACGTCGCCCGCGCTGCGAGTACAGCGCGCGGTGTTTGCCGCTCGTCATCCAGTTCATATTTGGCTTGAGTGTTTCCTGCGGGTCTTGCGGCCTGCGAGGCAAAATGCGGAATGAAGTGAGTGCGGGCTTTCCGACGCGTGTCTCATCTCACTTCAATTTGGAGTGATGGTCATGTTGATATATATGTATGTTGTGGATTGAAGAATATAGGCAAATACTAATGTCGAAGGGGAACTGGCACTATGATGCTAGTCCAGGAAGTATCTGTAGACGTAGTCTTCGTCTGTCTTGTCCGCAGTTCCAACGACTTGGGCACACTGGTGGTAGAGTGCCGAGACTTCCTCGGATAAATTGCGAGCTGTTCCGTGGTAGACGATGAGGCAGTCCGACGGGATGGTTTGCAGCAGCGACTTCACGGGTTTAATGCAGCTCGGTGCGCGGCAGAAGCGGAGGAAATCGCGTTTAGAGAAGCTGAGTACGTCGAAGAGTGACCGAATGTCGATGTGAACACCCGAAAACTCCACGGCGCAGGTGCCAAAGAGATTACCGTCGTCGAGGATGGTCTTGATGGGGTAGCTTACATCCAAAGAGCATTCTGTTGTAGCGAGTATGGATGGAGTGGAGATACTATGTTGAAACAGCAGGAAAAAAGTCGAGGCGGTAATGAAACTGCGCATCCTGGCCACTCGGAGAATTCTGCTCAAGATGTCGAGAAAAGAACAATGAGGCTATCAACTGCGGGTGTCTCTAGGGCACTTGGCGAAAAGTTAGCGCAGCGAAGAGAAAAACAAAGACCAGCCCGCCTCATGGCCCCTGATCCAATGGACCGTGGGCCCACGGTGGTCGTTTGCTGTCCGAAAGACCAGCTCGAACTTCAGATCACTAGACGCGATTCCAACGTCCAGTCATCACTCCCGTTATACCTATACCCAGAATCTGATACCCAATTCCAAAATCCAGCACCAGCCGCTATGGCTTACCATTCAAGATTACCACTGCCAAAGTTTGGGCTCCGAGCTGGTAATCTCGTCTGCTCAATCAATATCCTTCTTGAAGGTGCCTTGAGGATAACCCGGCAATATTTTAAGAGCAATATCACCTCTGTGCCGCACCAAAACGATATCAGGCTAGGAAAGTCCATCAGCATTTCAATCAGTTTTTAGAACACTCACAAGCCTGCCAGTGCCTGGAGTAAGTGGTGACTTGATAATAAATAATGTATGACAGCCACATACAATGATCGATGTCATTCAAATCGCACACCTAGTGGAAGGCATGAGGTTTTGGAAGAATTTCGTTTGAGCTGTTAAAAAAATTCAAGGCATCTTGTCACCTTCTAACAAAACTAATCTAAAAAGTATCTGTACACGTAGTCCTCGTCGGTTTTGTCTGCACTTCCAACAACTTGCGCGCAGTGGTGATACAACGTCGAAATCTCTTGGGACAGGTTGCGTGCCGAGCCATGGTAGGTGATGAGGCAGTCAGTCGGTATGGATTCTAGCACCATCGCCACGGGCTTGATGCAGCGAGAAGAGCGGCAGAAAGCAAGGAAATCGCGATCGGAGAAGTTGAGCACGTCAAATAGTGTCTTGACTTGAGCTCCCTGGATGCCAGAGGCACAGGCGCTGAAGATCTGATCGTTGTCGAGCGCTGCTTCGATCGGATTGCTTACACTTGGTGGACACTCCATCACAGCCAGCACCGACGATATGGAGATCCCCAGTAACAATATCGCACCAAGGTAAATCATCACTAGGTTTTTGCCCAAGATAGCTTCAGCAGAAAAGGAGAAATGAGCGAGATGACCGATCCGCGGTGAGCTGGAACACTTAGCACGTAGAATCATCTACAAGAGATCGCCCGCCTCATCATATGTCCCGGTGCATTTTGTTCACGATCTTTGCACGCGTATCCGACACCATTACACTCAAGATAAAACGGCAACAAAGAGGTGTTAGCTTTTAGCATCCTATTTGTTGGAAAAGGGAGGCACCATCGGGGCTCGAACTCACAATTACCTACACAGTCGCACCGTTAGATCACTGCGCTATTAAGCGCCCCCTGATTGTTGCCCTCTTAGACTTGATACTTAACACTGTTGATTGCATATTCTAACACTATTGTGCTGGCTGTGTCTACTTCGACTAGTGACGGGGTCGAGCTCTGACAAGTCCTTGCCTTCATAATTTTTTTTATCTTACTTACTGAAGAAGTTTATCAAGAACAGTGGATTAATAGCTTCAGCTTCTGGAGCTGGAACGGATGAACATACGACACCACCCCGGCTCACTAGCTCCAAATTATCTTCACCGAGATGCACAGATGAATGGAGTATGTACTGTCAAGCCTCATTATTTGAGAATACTTTTCAGTTTCCCCTATTAGCTTATTAGAGAGACCAGTAGGCAAGTAAATAAGGGATAGAGAGGGACATCGTTGTCTTTAGAATAAGTAAGTATATTAATAAATGAATGTATCCATATTACCCTAGACAATCTTGCCTTTAACTAATGTCAAGTGTCGACACTCGTCGGGTTTGCTTCGCGTGTAGAATTCCGTCTAGGGCGGTTATGGATTGACAATATTCATCCCATTCCCAGCCGATGATTGAAAAAAAAAACCGAGGCTGTGTTAGTGAAAGATGTAGAGACACACTTCACGAATATATATTGCACAAAAATTGTCGGATGTTCCAGTCAGGTATCTAACTTTCATCACTTGTTTGGTTGTGCGAACATGTGCGGCTGCAGCGCGAAAAGAAGCCCCATTACTGATGTAGCCAACAAGAAGATTGAATATCCACGTGATGTACCAGTTCGTTATCACTTGTCCTGAACATACTAAGAGCTTTTGTACGTGTCACTTCCTCCTCTTTCATATCGTCAAGATTGATGAGCAAACCCCCGATGATATTGTCAACGATAGATCTCTTGATCTCAAACCGAAACGGCTCATCGAGATCTATGTGAACTCGCATTGTGTTATCATGGTGTAGACGGTCGAAAAATGTACTTTTTTACTTCATCGTGCAGGGGAGTTTATCAGGATGGAATGTGTTTGGGCCAACATTTCCATAAAGGACCGTGTTCGAGTCTGGTTTGTTTCTTGCCATTTGAAAACCTATTACGTGTACAAGGTAGCAAGTGTTACGTGCTTTTTCGTTGACAGTAACGTATCATATTATTTTGAACTGATGTTAAACATGTAATAACAAGATACCAGTATTTGTAACAAGATATTTGTGCTTTGGATCGACGAGATGAATCGTGTGGCAGCGTGGCTTACTGTTACAGGCAATGCGTGTTAAAAATCTATTGATTACAAATAATTTGGACAAATTGATTTTGGTTTTTAGAGTTTCTATTTTTTATAATTTCATGGAATCTGGTCTCGAAATTAGATCTAAGGAATTGACATTTGATGCCACTTTTTCATTCTTCTCGTACAGTCGCACGTGTGTTAGCACTCCAGCATATGCATCAGTAACACGCAAGCAGATCGCTCGTGTCAGTGTAATACACAAATCGTAGGCTTCGCGCTGCCTTTGAATTGCAGCCAATCGTAGGCTCCCAGCCTCAGAGTGCCAGATGACGAAAGCACGCATTCGATGCTTGCAACAGTCCAGCGAGAACTGCCATGATTCGATCAGGGGGGAGTGCCAATGATGTTAGTGGAGAAAAGGTCACGCTGCTAGTGCAAGATATTCCAGAAGACCCCATGGATGTGAAGCTTCGCTCAGCGGTGAGCGTGGAGAAGGCATCGAAGACTGCGGCGGCACCAACCAGGATCCTGTTTCTTGACGGCGTACGAGGACTAGCAGCGCTTTTGGTCGTGACTCAACACTCGCATGAATACATGCAGGACCTCAACCTGGGAGCTTGCGCTGTCGACGCGTTCTTCGTGCTGTCGTCGTTTTTATTAACAATGTTGTTCATGAAGAAGAGCATGAAGCTGCTGGCACGCAGTGCTACTTATCGGAAGTGGGCGTTTACTCTGGTCGACTATTTTTCCAGGCGATTCTTTCGTATATACCCATTATTCGCGTTGGTAGCCATTGTGTTGTGGATACTTCCCGATGACGTTAAACGTGGGCTTTACCGCATCGAGAAACCAAAGGATTTCAGCCTTGTCAAGGTGCTCACGTTCGATTTTGATCAGCGTTTCTTCGTGTTCTGGACGCTACCGTTAGAGATCTCGTATTATTTCTTCATCCCCATCTTCGTGTTAGCTGTGTTGAAACTACGAAATTATTGGTGGGTCCCGTTCATCCCGGCCTACTGTTGGGTAGCTTATGAGGGCTGGAATACGTTTCGCTGGAGTCACATGGGATTGTCGGCTCACGCTCCAACGTTTCTCGCTGGGTCAATGGCTGCGGTCATCTTCGTCAAATTGGACACGTGGATGAAGATGAACAATGTGAGGCCTCGACCTGTTGTTATCTATGCGATTCGTACACTCGAATGTACTGCACTAGCATTGCTGCTGAGTCTGAGCTTTCAAGGGCTCTTCTTCAACTGGATATATGCCAACATTGCACCCCAGACGCCAGGCTTTCCGTTCATCAGCGTGCTCTTGACTATTGTAGTCGTGATTGAAATGATTCTGCCGTCGTCTCTGTCTACGTTTTTGGAATGTAACGCGCTACGGCACTGCGGTAAGGTGAGCTTCTCGATCTACCTGCTCCATGGGTTCGTCATCTACACCGACACAGTGAGTAACCAGTCCAGTTACTACGACCGAATGTTCTCTACCTACGGCCTCACGGTGCTAGTAGCGACGGTGTCGTACCACCTGGTGGAATATCCATCTCAATTACTGGCGCAATACATTACTCGAGAACTCGCCAAACGAGAGATACTGGGACTCTGAGGTCATCGCTTGTAAGCATGTAAAGTAATAGAAGATATTTGTTCATGTGCCTTACGATGAGGAAAATCTACAGCATCAATAAGAGAAATATTTTTTTTCCTCATGTTTGTGTACTGTATCCAGTATCCACACGATGACTCGACGCTAGATATTTGCGTCGCGTGATCCTAATCATCACAGGGAGGGAAGGCCCTCCCGCTTGCGCTCTTTCTCACGCTGCTTGAACTAGAATCGCTATTTCAATAGTTAACATTAACGTGACGAGAGCTCGTTCATTTTCCTTTTAGGACATCAACGACAAGAGTCCAAAGCGCTTCAGCTCAATGATGCATCACTTCGTCTTCACATCTGCTGCCACAATTCTGCTGCTGCTATATCTCTTCGCTCGGACAGGATTCGCCATTGAACTCTGCTCACCAGTCGTGAGTCACCTCGTTAAGAACACGCTCGACAACGGAAGGCTCTTCAGCTCCTGTTCGGTGAATAAATCACGCAGAAGAGTTCGCGTTAGCTCGCTCTTCGACGTACTCGACTTCCCCGAACGCGATTTCCTTGTCTTCTGTCGGTCTCCAGAATGTACCAAGCCCATTCAAACGCTTCTACATGCTATTCCGACTCGCTGTCTCGTCACCTATTGTGGTTCTGCGCGTAATATCTCCGAAGAAATATCGATGCTAGCCGACAAGTGCGCAGTAGCCACCAGAGCAGCAGACAAAACTGACGAGGAATACTTGTACAAATATTTCTTGGATTAGCGAGTAACAAACCGTCGATTGCAAAGAAGATATATCAAAATATACACGTAGCTCTTGTTGTGATGAAAGGCAATGCGATATGAAGTTGTTGAGAATGCATTGAGAACTGTTGAAGTTGCTTCAGTTGCTCTATCATGTGGTTACACAAATTTATGTGGTCCGTAGGTTTTCCCGCCAAAAAATGTACTGTATGAAAACTAAAAATGGCGGGCGACTGTGACCTGTCAGAGCAGCCACGCCGCTCCCATTTGACACCACTACTGTCCTCGCAACTACAGCTATCTACTCCGCCGTGCTCGTCCTCTACGCGGCCAAACACAACGCAAAACTCAGAGAGACCCACGAAACATGTCGGCAACAGGTCGCGGCGACTACCGGAACGTCGAGCCGACGTGCCGCATTCAAGCCGACGACGGGTTATTTTCGACGCCGAAAATACACAACATGTGGCAGATGAACCAAAACTAACAGATTATGTGGCACAAAATATGGCAAGTGACGAACAGCTACAAGGCCGCAAGCGTGCAGCACAGGGTGCAGAAGAAATGGAGCTGTCCCCGAGATCGACATTGACACAACAGATAATTCACAAGAAGAAGTCAAAGATAGCAGTTGAATCGAAGCAGCTTGTGCTTAAGCGAGCGGTATCCAGCTACTCCGAAATGTCCTCGAGCAGCTTATCTCCTGCTCCAGTTTTTCCGCCAAGGCTACTTCGCCATCATGCATCGGAACAGCTAATCAGTATCAAAACTGCATCTGCACCACCACCGGAACCGACTCTACCGACGGTGTATTCAAGCAAGCACCCAGACTTAAACGTGATAACACCCGAGACTGTGGCTAGAATTCTAAGAGGGGAGTTCAAGGAGCAATTGGCTGGATTTAAGCTGTTGGATTGTAGATTCCCGTTTGAGTTTGAAGGCGGGAGCTTGAAAGGTGCCAGCTCGCTGTGTGATCCCGAAAATATGGAGATGCAGTTTTTCCAACCGACGACATTCGAGCACACCACACGTACGGCGCTTATTTTCTTCTGTGAGTTCTCGGCTAACCGAGCACCGAAGATGCTGCGTCATGTACGCAATGTGGACCGAAGACTGCATGCTGATAGTTACCCCGAACTATACTACCCGGAGTTGTATCTAATTCACGGAGGCTACAAGAACTGCTTCGAGACACTTCAACATGAGATCTGTGCGCCTTCCGCTGTGTACGTGGCTATGGAAGACGAACGATTTGTTGAGGAATGTCGCCGTGAATTTGCCACTTGGAGACGACGCTGGAAGTCGCACAAAACTGTCGCCAATTGCGCTGCAAAATTGGAAATATCTCCACGACATAAGAGGCGGGGTCATCATCAAGTCCGATCAAATGGTGTTGCTGGCGTTCGCTCTCTTTTTGATGACTTATAGGAGCGTGAATGCGCTAATCAACCAAGTTATGTATCTTACGCGACTTGAATGAATAAGGTATAGACGAACGTGTTGCCTCTACACCGTGAAATAATGCGAAAGAAAACAAGCTACTGCTATTCGAAACAACAGTCTCGCTACAACCTTCAATTCGAGGGAATTATCGTTGCTGGGGCACAAAAGCGAGTCACACTATGATAGTGTCCACTATAATGGTGTCCTATAGTCAACTTTTTTTTTTGCTAAAAATCGAAGTAAACTTACTGTAAGGCCGCAGCGTACTCTTCGAGAATGCGGAAAAGTGATGAGTGAGAATTCTGCCTTACCATCTCGGTTTACCCACAGTGATTTGGCAATGCTTTGGCTTGTAAGGGCAACTTGAGCTATCAAGAGTGATGGTCATGTTGAAGTCCGGATATGTGAATTTATGTCGAGCCGAACTATTTAGTGTCGACATGCGCGCTGTTCAGCACCATTATCTCTGTGTTTACAACCTTTCCCCAATGTTGAGAGTACAACACAAACACCTCAAACACTCAAAAAGCTTTTACTTTTGTACTCTCTGATCAAACTTTCAACTACTTTGAGGCTCCCTGCTCGCCGTTCCATTTTTGGACCAAACGTGTCGTTCACATTCTTCTTACGCAGCAGCAGTGCCCATGATCGCAGCAAATTCTTGTGGCTTGGCCTGCTGCAATGCCGCGAGCGCGGCAAACACGTCAGCTTGGGCTACTTGCCGCACGATCGTCTTGTGCGCATTGAAATACAGCAGCAGCCGTGCAGGGCACGTGATGCTAAGTCCAATGATCTGTGCCACCATCATTTCGTCGCTGAGGACGTGAGGGAACATGGAGACGATGATCTGGCGTGTGAATCGACCCGTAAACTCCCCAACTGCCTCCACCAAGCAGCCTCCGGGGTCACCGCAGATCTTGCGAACTTCCGCCGCATCTTCGTTGTCACCCTCGGGATCTTCCTCTACAACCGACAACACTTGCGTCGTCGCGATAGAGCACGAGCGATGATTGAAATTGGGCTTGTCGAGCTGCAGACAGAACTCGTAGACCCCATTTGGGGGCGTTGATCCGTCTGACTGGTCCATGAACATCCTCGAGAAGCTGCAGCCTTCGTCACCCGATCGGGGGCGATCACTCCCACCGAACAGGATTCTATCTACCGTCCCCAAGACTGCAGCCTCCAGCCGTTGACGGGTTTGTAACAGACACGTGACCTGCAGGTCCCGACACTCGAGTAGATACTGCACTTGCTGCTTGAGATCGTTGATGTCAAGCGTCAGGTTGAACACCTTGGACTCGTGATCTCGAAACTCTTGACGACATTTCTTCTGAGTCACACTCATTCGGTACGGACGTTTACGTTGGTCATCGGGCACGAACTTGTTCTGTCGCTTCTTGGACTGAGCTCGAGGGCGTTTGGGCGGCTCACACGTTGCAGTTTGCGGAGTTACCGATATAGGTGTGACTTGTGTTTCGACTGGCGAGCACAATATGTCCGAGATGTTCATCTTGACACGCGGGGCGGCGGGTGAACACAACAAGTCCGAGATGTTCATCTTGGCGAGACTTACTCGACACAAATTCTGGAATGACTAACAACGCAGAAAAAGCTTCCGGCGAGCGACGTGGGAATTCGATGGTGCCAGGTCAACAAGCCAGAAAGTGCCGGCGTCCCTTGTGGGACGCCTTCTCGCAGGCAAATGGCGGCTTTTGCTCAAGCTGCTACGGTAGATGCAGATTTTGAGTCAAATAAGGTTCATTCTGTTACAACCCTGCCGTTGATTGTTTGGTGGGTTTACTTAAGTAAGCTTGATTCAGTTATTAAAACAAGATTTGTGTCTACTTATTACGAGGTCACATTAGGCCCTGTTGTCCAAACTGAGTCCATTGTCTTCAAAAACAAAAACAAAAAGGCGCCACCCCAAACACCTTAAAAAAAAATAAAATAGGACCAATAGTTAAAGCCTTGGCTTGGCATCATTATCGAGAGTTATGTACCATGGTCATATATCTACTTAAAGGGTTCTGTACGTGGTATAGTTTTCGTAGTGTCTACTGTTGTCCAACAGGGCGAAAATGTATTGCAAAATTTGTCACTAGTAACAAAACATACGAGAGTTTTGTCCTACATAACAGCTATTTCTGTCAAACAGAGTTACTGTGGAGGCTTCCAAGGTGAAATGCCACTTAATGAACCCAAGTTTAATTGAGGTTTTTGCCTGACACATCGCACTTAAGCTGTATCGAAGAGCCTCTTTACAAACTTTCAAGTTTATTTTTGCCCTATAAGGACAAAATTGGCCAAACTCCATCGTACTTAAGCGACGTTTGGTCCTTTTTTTTTTCAGGACAAAAAATGTTGGGCTTGAAAGGGTTCAGCAATAGTCTTAGGCGTCGACTTCATCACGCTGACATTCTAAGCTAACACTTGCGGAGAGCGCAGGACATTGCCAATGCAGAAATGACAAACGCAAGCAATAGTTCAAAGATTTGAAGCATGAAGCTCAATAAGCATATAGAAGCTGCCGCGACAGCGTAGTAAAAAAGTGTTGGTAGGATCGATGAAGTATGTGCGGACAGCTACTTAACTTAGTCCCACTCGCCCCAGTCTTCCCCGCGCTTGTTGGCATCCTCGTGGGTTGCTGGGGTAGCCTCGGGGGCCTTGGCATCTGACGTAGCAGCAGTAGTCGCCTCCGGCACTGACAGATCGTCATCGTCACCCCAGTCCAGCGAGTCCTCCTCGGCAGCTTCATCTCCTTCATCTAGTTTCAAGTCGGTCAGGGCAGTCGTTGGCTCCTTAAGACTCGACGACGCACCCGGCGAGTTCGACTCCTTCCGCTCGTCCAGTTCGATCCAGCTTTCACCATCGCTGGATGATGTCGGGCCGTTCGTGGCAGTAACAGGAGCTGGCGCCTTGCCTTCCTCCTCCTTCGACTCGTCATCAGGGAAAATAGGCTTGCCCTCGTCGTCCTTGGCCTTGGGCGAGTCCACGTCCCAGCCAATCTCTTCCTCGTCATCGTTCAAAGCTGGCATAAAAAAAAGATAACGATGTCAGTCACTATACAAGTCTCTAAGGACCACATTCCATTTCATCTTCGTACCATGTTCAAGCAGGTCGGCACCGCGCTGCTCTTGCGCCGCCAGCAGCGAAGCCTTGTAGATGTAGTGCGCCCAGAACACGTCAGCCTCTACCACGGACGGTACCAGCTCTGTGAACTTTGCTCCAACCGTCGGGTAGTTCTCCAATACCTCCTTCTGAATCTCTTCCAGCTCCTCAGCAGACGTAGTGAGTTTCCACTTTTCAAAGGTCTCGACGTCCAGCGGCGGCTCGACGTATGTCTCCGAGTCCTCCTGTAGTGCTAGCAGTCGGAACCGTCTGGCACTAAGCTCGCTTTCACTAAGCTCCTCGTCGTTCTCATACGCGGCATCTCCTGCCAGCGTACCCAGGAACTCGTCTGCAGAGTTGAGAAGCTTGGAGCCCATGGCTTCGAGGGAACCGAGACTGGAGCCGACGTCTAGCGACGTCAACTTAGTGCCCACTGAGGACAGTGATCCCTGTACTGAAGAAAGTGAACCTTGAACAGAGCTGCCCACTGAGTTCAGTGAACTGGTCATGTCGAAGGAGAAGATCGAGTTCTTGAGCGACGTCAGCGGGTCTTCGTCCTCAACCTTCTCCTCTGTTGCAGACTGCGTGGGATCTTTAGGTTTGTCCTGTTTCTCATCGTCCTGGTCCTGCTTGGACTCCTCGTCCTCCTCCTCGTCATTCCGGTCGACGCTGAGCCGTCCTTCCTGCATGTTCTGACGCACGTTCTTACTCAGTTCGGCTACGTCCTCCTGAACGATGGCTTTGAAGTCCTGTAAGTCGGAGCTCAGCGTCGTCATGGCCTCCGCCGACTTGTCTTTGATGGCGTTCACCACCGAGTAGAAGCTGCTGAACGACATGCCGGCGTCAGGTGTCCTTATGACTTGGCTCCTTTTGTCGATGGATGTTTCTCTCGAGACAACTCGACTAAGTACGATTCGTATTTACCACATGGCGTACCTTAACGAGTCACTGAACCACATAAAGTGTCGTAATAATTGTGTGTCCGACGTCGGACAGCATTCCCCTCTCGAATTCGTTACCGAATTTGCTACCGAGCCGGTCCAGTGCCGCACGGTTCGGATCCATCAGTTCAAGATCTGCCTTCAAACGCGAAACTCTCCTCCTCATCGATGGTCCTCACGATCCGCAAGCCCGCCCCGGAGTTCACGGCCGACGCTGTGGTTAACGGCGAATTCAAGAAGATCTCGCTGTCGGACTACAAGGGCCAGTACGTTGTGCTCTTCTTCTACCCCATGGACTTCACGTTCGTGTGCCCCACGGAGATCTGCGCCTTTAGCGACCGCGCCGACGAGTTCAAGAAGCTCAACACGCAGGTGATCGGCTGCTCCATCGACTCCAAATTCACGCACCTGGCGTGGATCAACACGCCACGCAAGAAGGGTGGCCTGGGTGACATGAACATCCCGCTTATTGCTGACGTCAAAAAGGACTTGTGCTCCAAGTACGAGGTGCTCGTGTCGGAAGGTGACGACGAGGGCGTGGCTTTCCGCGGTCTTTTCATCATCGACAAGGAGGGTGTGCTGCGCCAGATCACCATCAACGACCTGCCCATCGGCCGTAACGTGGACGAGGTGCTGCGTTTGATTGAGGCCTTCCAGTTCCACGAGGAACACGGCGACGTGTGCCCCGCCAACTGGAAGAAGGGCGCCAAGGGCATGACTGCCAACCCAAAGGACTCGCTCAAGTACTTCGAGACCGTGGAGGAGCCCTCCAAGAAGCGCAAGCTGACCAAGTAAGTCGTCAGTGATCTCGTTTTCGGATCTCTGGCCAGAGCTCTTCTTTTGATTTGACCTCCGTAGCTGCTAATAGCCGTAGGATGAAAAGTAATATAAACCGCTAACATTCTCCCAAAGTGGATTCATTCAATTCCTAAAAAAAAAGCGCGCGAAATCTTCCTCCCGAATAACAATTGCAACACCTCCATTAAGAAATGACCCACAATATTTCATCAAATTACCTTTCCAAAAGCATATTGCTTCCCGCGCTTTTTTTAGTGACCTTCATTCTTCTAATTCCGCGCGGACACCGCCACCAAGCGCCTTCATCCTCATGGCAGAGCGCGGTAAGACGCAATATGGCGGCGGCAACGCCACCCGCAACCCTTACAGTCGCGGTGGAGGTTCAGCTTGGGCACGTAACTCTCAGGGTGCACGCGCCAATGCCCAGCGCAACCGACCGGGCCGCGGCATGACGGAAGCCAAACAGTACGCCCTCAAAAAAGGTGACGAACTCGACAAGAAATTCGGCTTCTATCTCCTCCCGGAGTTATTAGAACAAGAAGGAGAGGGCAGGAAGGAGCAGTCAGACGCTACAATGGACGGAGAAGACCACGCTAAGCTTGGTTGGCTGCTCAATCTACGTGCGTGTACGCTGCCCGATCCGGTGGAGGGCAAGAACGAGGTCAGCGGTCTCGAATTGTACTTCCTAGAGCAGGACGGTAAGGCCTTCAAGACCCGCATCATCTATCAGCCTTACTTCTACGTTCGTCCCGAAGCCAACAGGTCACAGGAAGTCATTGCATACTGTCTGAGGCAGTTTGAAGGCCTCGTGGCCAAAGCGGAGAGGGTTTTCCGTGAGGATCTTGACATGGCTGACCATCTTAACGGCAAGAAGGCCTTGTACGTCAAGCTGAGCTTCGCCACGGTCACGGATTTGATGACCGTGAAGAAAGAGCTTGCCCCTTTGGTGGCCAGGAACCAGGAGAGATTGCAGGCGCGACAAGCCTATGAGATGCAGGGACAGACACGAGAACAAGTGACGGAGGATGATCTCGTCTTTGGCGGGGATACAGATGGAGCTAAAGGAACAAGCACAGATGAGAGCGAGAGCTCACTACTAGAACTGAGAGAATATGACGTGCCGTACCCCATGCGAGTTGCCATTGATCTGGACATCCGTGTGGGTGCGTGGTATCACGTGAACTATGATCCCACGGCGCCGTACTCGCCCTCGGATGTGAGACGACAGAAGGATATGGTGGATAAGGCTGAGCCTGTGGTATGTGCCTTCGATATCGAGTGTACCAAGGCACCTCTGAAGTTTCCGGACGCACAGGTGGACCAGATTTACATGATTTCGTACATGATCGACAAGCAGGGATACTTGATTGTGAATCGCGAGTTCGTGTCAGAAGAGATCCAAGACTTCGAGTATACTCCCAAGGAGGATTATCCTGGCCCTTTCATCGTGTTTAATGAGGAGAATGAAGAACAGCTTCTGAAGCGCTTCTTCGAGCACGTGATTGAAGAGAAGCCGCACATTTTCGTGACTTATAACGGTGATTTCTTCGATTGGCCCTTCATTGATGCGCGTGCACAAGTTCACGGCATCAACATGGCGCGTGAAATCGGCGTTTCTCTCGATGAGCGCAGTGGCGAGTATCGTGGACGCTGCAGTGTGCACATGGACGCATTCTGCTGGGTGAAGCGCGATTCGTATCTACCACAGGGAAGTCAGGGCTTGAAAGCCGTGACGAAATACAAGTTGGGATACGATCCAGTCGAGGTGGATGCAGAAGATATGGTTGCATTGGCTCGTGATGAGCCACTGAAGATGGCGTCGTACTCAGTTTCCGATGCCGTCGCCACGTTTTACTTGTACGATAAGTACGTACACCTATTCGTTTTCTCGCTATGCACAATTATTCCTTTGGGCTCTGAAGATGTGCTTCGAAAGGGCTCAGGTACTCTTTGCGAAGCTTTGCTAATGGTTGAAGCTTTTGGAGGCAGCATTATTTGCCCAAACAAGCAGAGTTCAGCCCGCGAAGAAAAATTCTACAAAGGTCACCTAGTCGAGAGCGAGACCTATGTGGGTGGACACGTTGAGTGTTTGGAGTCTGGAGTCTTTCGCGCTGATTTCTTGTACGACTTCCAGCTGGTGCCTAGTGCGTTCCAGCAGTTGATCGACAATATCGACCGTGACCTTACGTTCTCCTTGGAGGTTGAGATGAATGTTCCAGTCGACAGTGTTGCCAACTATGAAGAAGTTAAACAGGATATTGTTGACCGCCTTGTTGGACTTCGCGAGAGGCCAAACCGGAAGGAAGAGCCACTGATTTACCACTTGGATGTAGCTGCCATGTACCCGAACATTATTCTCACCAACCGATTGCAGCCGTGCGCTATTGTGAATGAGGCTGACTGTGCCGCTTGCGCGTTCAATACTGAGTGCGGTCGAGCAGCTATTCAGGATAAAGACGCTTCGTGCCAGCGTGAAATGGATTGGGTATGGCGTGGTGATTTCTATCCTGCCACGCGACCTGAGTACTACTCCATCAAGACTCAGCTTGAGTATGAGAACTTTCCTTTGGAGAAGAAGGGGGGTGCAGCGAACGGAGAGATGACCAAGGTGCCCAACCGTAGCGCGCAATCTACTGTTCCTTATGCTCAGCTTCCTAAAGACAAGCAAGAACTGCTGCTGAAACAGCGATTCAAGTCATACTGTTCAAGTGTATACAAGAAAACTAAGGTGACTGAGGAGCAAAAGCGATCGGCCACAGTTTGCATGCGCGAGAATCCATTCTATGTGAACACAGTGCGGGCTTTCCGTGATCGTCGTTACGAGTACAAGGGACTGACAAAGGTCTGGAAGAAGAAAGTGGGGCAAGCCGCCGAGGCGAACGATCTGCTGGCGAAGATTGATGCGCAGAATAAGTGTCTTGTGTACGACTCCCTCCAGCTGGCTCACAAGTGTATCCTGAACTCCTTCTATGGTTATGTGATGCGTAAGGGTGCTCGCTGGCACTCAATGGAGATGGCTGGTATCGTGACGCACACGGGTTCCAACATCATTACTGGTGCTCGTGAGCTGGTAGAGCAAATTGGACGGCCGCTGGAGCTGGATACCGATGGTATTTGGGCTATTCTACCCAAGTCATTCCCCGAAACTTTCTCCTTTAAGCTCAAGGATGGTGGCTCAAGAAGTATCTCATATCCGTGTGTGATGCTAAACGCTGATGTACACGCAAAGTTCACTAACCCGCAATATCACGAGCTGGACCCCGCAACAGGTAAATACAACTCGCACAAAGAGTGCTCCATTCTATTCGAGGTGGATGGTCCATACAAAGCCATGGTCCTCCCTGCGTCTACCGAAGAGGGAAAGCTGTTGAAGAAGCGGTATGCAGTGTTCAACTTTGATCACTCTCTGGCCGAGTTGAAGGGCTTTGAGCTCAAGCGACGTGGTGAGCTGCAGCTTATCAAAGCGTTCCAGTCGCAGGTGTTCGAGTGCTTTCTCGATGGTGACAGTCTAGAAGAATGTTATGCATCCGTTGCGAAATGCGCGAATCGTTGGCTTGATGTGATTGATACTCGAGGCAAGTCAATGGATGACGAAGAGTTAATGGCGTTGATTACGGAGAACAAGAGTATGTCTGGCAAGCTGGACGAGTACGAAGGTCAGAAATCAACCTCTATCACCACTGCCAGGCGTTTGGGTGAGTTTCTCGGCGAAGAAATGATCAAGGACAAAGGCTTAACGTGCAAAATGATTATTGCCGCACGTCCTTACGGCGAAAAGGTGACAGAGCGAGCTATCCCGACGGCCATTTTCGCAACGGAAGATGCTGTAAAGAAGCACTTCTTGAAGAAGTGGTTGAGAGATCCTCACCTCCAGGACTTCGACATTCGCTCCATTCTCGACTGGGATTATTACCGCACGCGTTTCGCTTCGACGGTGCAGAAGATTATCTCGCTTCCAGCCGCTTTCCAGAACGTGAAGAATCCGGTGCCTCGCATTGAGCTTCCAGACTGGATGAGGAAGCAGGTTCGTGAGAAGAATGCCAAACACCAGCAGGGTAACATGAAGCAGTTCTTTAAGGCTGCTGCTAAGGGCTCGGACAATGGAGACTACGTGGCTGAGTTGATCGATATGGAGGACTTGATGAAAGGAAAACAGCCTTCACGACTTGGAAAACCCATCTCACGAAAGCGGGGAAAGAAAACAAGTGACGGAGATGACAGCAGTAGTCCGATCGAGGAGATCGATGACGACGGTGTGGACGACATACCTGCGGCTAAGATGAAGCTCGGAGATGTGCCATTCACCGAGTGGCTGAAGAACCGAAAGAAGAAGTGGAAGTCCATGCTCGGCAAGCGGCGACGTGAGCGAGAGGAACGAATGCACAATTATGGTGGTGCGGGTGGATTTGGAATGGCGAACAGCGCACACGGCAGTGCAAAGCGTTTCCAGAGTGGATCCACCAGTGTTCTTGCTGCAAAAGGCAACGGAGTTGGTATGGAGAACTTTGTCTTTAATGCTGGAAGCGCATTGCAGCGCGAGTACTGGCAGATTGTGGAGATTCAGCAAGAACAGGGAGGAATTTTCACGTGCTGGGTTCTAACTGCTCATTCGCAAATGCTTCAGCGAATTACCCTGAAGATGCCACGAGTATTCTACATCACGTGCGAAGATGCTGATCATGATAGTTTGCTTTCGTTGCTACCAGGATCGCGTCGTGTATCTCGGATTGTGCCTCACTTTTCGTCCAAACCTCAATCGGTACTGGAGGTAAAGCTCAGCGAGCAGCAGTATCAACAATATCACAAGGAGATCAGTCAGATTCTCGGCGACCCTCATGTGAAGGGCGTGTACGAACTGCAGGTGTCTGCGTTGACGCGAGCAGTTTGTGCTCTTGGCTGCGTGGCCAAGGTAGTCAACCCGCACCTCTCCAGCACCAATCAGGAATACGAACTCAGCGACTTACAGTTCCAATCCACGGCACAAGCACCATATCTCATGGACCCCCAGCACTTGCTAACGGCTAATGGAGCTCCTCAGGCAAACTCGCTAATGCGGAGGGTGTTGCTGTATTTTGCGCAGCAGAAGAAGCGCGCCATTCTGGGCTTGGTCGTGCTGAAAGAGGAAGACGACGTCGCCAGTGCTGAGAGCTTGGGAAAGGCAGTCAGCGAGGGCGATGCCAACGTTTGGTACGTGGATCCAGTCTCGAACGTCAAGTCTCGAGGTTCCGATTTGAAGAATTTCTTCGAACAACTTCTTCTGGAATCACAAGAGGAAGGTGTCGCTGCTCCTATCCAGAGCTGCTCATTCAAGACGCACGTCGTCAGAACAACACAGGAAGCTTTCTCCGGCGTGAATGCGACTCTCGCACGACTAGCTTCGAACAAGCAGCTTGCCCCAAAACCAACGATTGTAGTGGCGCAGACGTGCATTCCGTCCAGCAAGCGACTTCGTGAAAAGATGCAGGGCCTTCACAGCTTCCCTGTTGCTATGCTGCCGTGGAATGAAGAAGACACGCTCTTCCCAGCGCTGACGTGGCGGAAAATCATGGGAGAAAAGATGCTGACGCGCTGTTTCGAGATGACGCAGTACTATGCGGATGTGCTGGACTGCGCTCGCTACGCACATCTGCCTGTGGGTAACTTCACAGGTGACCACTCCATCGCCATCTTGGACACCTTGTACTCGCGTATCTTGACCAAGCACAAGCATCTGTGGTGGCACTCGCCAACATCACTACCAGACCTGGGAGGCAAGGAGCAGGAGCAGCAGTTCCAACAGCTCTTTAGTCAATCGCTGTTGGGATCGGCACAACAGCAGAAGAGCGATGCCGCTTCACAGCACCGTGTAGACACGTCTATTGTGGTCTGCGATAAGGGATCTTTCGTGGATGTGTGCGTTGAGCTAGAGCTGGATGGTCTTGCAGTCAACGCAATTCTCGTGGCGTCTCAGATCCATAGTATTGAGGGCCTGGGAGTAGCGCATCAGATGGAGATCGATTTTGACGGCAATGGTGAAGGTGGTGAGAGTGCGAAGGCAGAAGGCTCCGCTGCTCCAGCAGTAGCAGAAGGAGATGCCGAGGAGAGTTGTCACGAAGCTTTCCGCTTGCTGCGTGTGATGGTGACGACGCTCTTCAAGGATTTCTTGGCGAGTCGGAACAAGTTTGCGGATCACGTGCTGCAGCAGTTTTATCGGTGGCTGTGCTCTCCAAACTCTTTGAGTTTCGATCCGGCATTGCATGCGATGGTTAAGCGGTTGATGGAGAAGTTGTTCTTGCAGCTCCTCGCAGAGTTCAGGCGACTTGGCTCACAAATCGTGTACGCAGACTTCAGTAAGATCATCGTGTGCACCAAGAAAAAGTCAGTGCGCGATGCCCAGACGTACCTAAACTTCATCTTGCAGACTGTGCTGTCCAACGAACTCTTCCAGGTGCTCAACTTTACTCCGAAGAAATACTTCTCGAACCTTTTGTTTCTGGATGCGGAGAACTACGGCTGCATTTTGCTGAAGAACGTGGTGCCAGAGGAAGAACAAGAAGAGGAGACTGATCACGACGACAATGGAGAGAAAGCTCTGGAGATCGTAGCTCACTGGAATATCGCCAACTACTTGCCACGTGGCGTGGACGAGTATTTTCTCATCTTGGTTGGTCAATTCATCCGCAGACGTGCGGAGTTCCAGCGTAGAAGGCTCGCAAAGGGCGACGACGCCAAGGTGGACGTTGCTGAGGATGATGGACAGCCTTTGGATGAGGATGAGAAGCAGTTGAGTCCACTTGCCAAGTATTCGCAAAAGCTCGTATCGTCGTACTTTTCCGACAAGATGCTGCGTCTAGTTCCTGAGATTCTGACGCACAACATGGATCGGGACAGCTTCCCTGTGTTTGCTGGATCGCATCTGTCAATGGAGTCGCCTGCACTGGAATTGGTGAAATTTGTGACTGCAGTATTCCAGCTGGAGCCAAGTGTGGAGACTCAAGTGGGCAAGATGAGACGCACGTTGCTTAAGTTGCTGCACACGAGTGAATTCGGTGAGGAATCCCAGTTTCGCAACCCGTCACTGTCATTTACGGTGCAAGACGTCATCTGCCTTAATTGCAATCTTTGCCGGTCTGTCGACCTATGTCGAGACCCTCAGCTCTTCAAGGGAAACGCATCACGTTCCGATGAAGACGACGAGGGACAGGAAAATGATGAGGACACCGACGCGGCTGTTGCCTGGCATTGCCCTCGATGCTTCGCATTATACGACAAAACCGCGTTCGAAATGCGACTTGTGGAGTTGGTGCAGGCGCAGTCTGTTGCTTACCAGTTGCAGGATCTGTACTGCCGCAAGTGCCACCTTCCAGCCGAGCACAAAATGCGCGAGTATTGCCCTTGTTCTGGCACGTACGCGCTGATACCTGGAGTGCGTGAATCGCTCCTGGAAACGATGCGGCTGCTAAAGCGCATTGCGCAGCAGCACAACTTCGAGTGGCTCTTAGAGACTGTCCAGCGTTTGGAGCGCGAAGCTGCACAGCCATTACTCATGTAAGAGAAAAATAAGCATCGGGATAGACTTGGATGCCCATTTTAAGACACAAAGAGCATTAACCATAAAAATATTAACTTCTCAGCCTTCTGAAGATGTCGGTGCTCAGTCGCAACATGGCCACCGCGAATCTTAAATTTTAATTTATGTTGTTGTTAGAATGAATGAACACAACTGCGCTCACTGACATATGCTGGAGACAGAGTAGAGCTGTGGTTTGCTGGCGGAAACGCAAGCATTCTAATAGTTACTCTTTTCGAAGTACGACAGGAAATTAGAGTGATCTGCTTACTGAGCCCTAAAATGTAATAATGGTAAGTCGAAATTCTATAGCGTTTCGAATTTTGGCGGGAGGATCGTCAATTGAAAACGCGTTCTGTTTTCAACTTTTAGAAAATCGAATTTGAATAAAACTTAGAATAATTTAATTCGATGAAAAACTTGCATACCAGAGCAATATTAATAGAATTAATTCACGCATGAGGTGAATTGGGCAATGCAGCAGATATATCCTGCGGTTTACGTACTCGAACTAAGTACAATACGACACGAAGGGCCTGCAAGTGAAGCACACAGTAACATAAAAAAAATTAGCATGCGATGCACGGAGCTCATTAGTTTTTTTTTAGATTTATTGTTTTGTTGTATATTTGTACACTAACAGTGCTCTATTGTACATGCCTCGCCAAAAAAAAAGCTATATACGACCATCGCATGAAAAAACATGTGCAAACTCGATCTAATTTCTACGGCACATGAATTGCTGTTTTGACAGCATTATCTTCAGATTCGGCCCACTCTACGGTGTACCTAGTACCCTTTTCAATTGCGCGTATTCTTTAAGTGAAGTTGGGGCTCGCGGAATAGCAGTACCGATACGATCATTAACTGTTACAAAAATGATTCAGGCAACACAAACATCAACGTTATTTTATCATCCAGCGGTCAGCCCACTACATCACGGGCGATTCTCAATCTTGCTTAGTAGTTCAAGCGAGATCTAATATTCTCCAAGACGCTGCGAAGCAACCAGCCATCGCCCTCCGTCAGCGTGGCACCTTCATCCATCACACAAGCAGGATAGTCGGCAGGTTTGTTCTCAGACACGTACATCTCCGGCAAACCGAAGCCGTGACCAATCTCGTGCAGCATGACCATTTGCTGCTCCTGGTCCAGATTTTCCAGGAAATGGTTCACTTCGATGCGTTGGCCCCAGTCGCCGTCTGTGCCGACAGCATTTTCTCCCGGTGATACCGACGGCCATAGCGACATATCGAACGGCGCACCCTTGCACTCACTCGTATCAGCGCTCGCAGCTTGCCCTCGGTGCTTGTAGCATTCATCTGGACATTTGGGGTTGCCTTCCTGGTCCAGAATACCCTCGTAGATAGTGCCCAGCGAGTCGTCGTCCCAGTCCATGATCGACTTGTCGCGCACGGCAAAGCCCACCACCGTGACGTCGATTTTGTCGATTGGCCAGCAGTTGTAGCCCACCAGCCAGCGGTTCCAGAGGTTGATCTGCTGCTCGATCATGGCTTGGAACTTGGATGCCACGGCCTTGGTCAGCTTCTTCTCGTTCTCCCAACGCACGCAGTAGCTGAGCTTGCCCTTGTTGTTCACGAGCTGGTCGAAGATGAGGTTCCCGAACTGAGGCGTGGTGACGTACTTTTTCATCGTGTTCTCCCACACCCAGTCGATCTGCTCACGGGTGACTCCCCCCGCATTGGGGTTTCCGATAACACACTTGTCGCTACCTGACCTGATGTCACCAAACGTAGCGTGATCGACAGAAGTAGAGTTGTTGGTCGCAGCGGCGTGAGCATTGCTGCAGGCTGCTAAGGCAACCAGCGTAGTGGCCAAAAGCTGTTTGGTCGAAACGCGAGAGGAGTGGGTACTTGACGCCATGGCGGAGAAATCAATAATGGCCATGCGAACGGAAGTGATTCCTAAGCCTTGGAGCTGGCTCAACAATTTCTTTCGATCGACAGTCATTCTTCGGAAATGCATGTTTGCGAGTTGTGAGGGCAGCGCTAGCTTGCTTCGATGTTTTACCCGTTCTGCTTCAAGCTGACTGGTAATACACGAATGAATACGAGCAGGCTGCTTGTATTCGTTCGTGTACATGTATTACCAAAGATTTGCAGCTTGCTGTCGACACTTCGCCATAAATACTATCGCTTTTTAATACAAATTACGTGTACTAAAAGTAGTTGGACAATACATGCCGGCGATGTGACTGGCAAACCTGCTGCCGTGACGCCAGTGAGTGGCCCGCCACCATCAGCTGCAAAGCGACAACCTACAGACTGTATTGCAGTAGTATCAGTCAACGAATTTGAAAGCGAATAGAAAAACCACTTATTCTAACATTCCAGCTGACATCAAATATTCCACGTATGACGTGATGCTAATAAAAATCATGTTATCAAGTAAAAAAATGATAAATACCACGAATAGCTACTTCCTTTCATTTTGAAAGTGCTCGTAACATAATTAAAATATTATTGTTTATTCCTTGTAATACCGGTGTCTCTGCAGGCAGCATGACCCAACGATAAAGCAGTGCATATACTCGAAGAAATAGTACTTCTAACGTATCGATTCTCAGTAATACATTAATGTCATTTAGATAAGAAATAAACTGCGAAGTAACTAAAACGGACTTGAAACGACTGGATGCAACGATTTGACGCGTCAGTCAATTTGAAAGGGATGCTATCTGTTTAAGACTAAAAAAACAACGACGAGTTGCGCCCAGTCCCGAGGAATCCTTAGCGCGAAGTCACGCACCTGACTGCAGCCCTGAATTCATTTTTTTTTAATGGAAATCTAGAAAACGTACAGCTGGCATTCATTCGTGAATCACTTGTATACATAGTTGTATCGCATAACGGCTTAGCACACGTTTTTGATGCTGATCCGTCGGTGGTGAGCGTGCTCTAGTTACAAGGTCCAAGCGAGATAGCTTGTGGAATGTTACCTTCATCGTCGCGGACCTCTGGCGATTAACTCATCTTCTTGTAATCACCCTACCGTACCTCCCTTGGTCATGATTGAATTTACCTGCGATCTGTTGGCAGGCCAATTTGAAAAGGTGTATTTTTTTGTTATCCCTATGACGGAGCGGTACTTCTCTCATTTCGAGCGTTTGTTTCATAAAGCTGGAGTGGCCACGCATTATGGAGATGGTCTTGGTAGTGTTCATCACTAAATGGGACTTCCGCTCTCCCGAATTTGTTGCTGCCATTCAAAGCTACGCGAACCGCGTCTGTGAGTTGCTCCCACATGATCAGATCTTGGTAGTTACCATCAAAACGGGAGAAGGACAAATGGGTGACAAATGAGTTAACATCGTAAATAAATCGGAGAGATGTGCTCGAGTCCGGGATCTGACCACCCGCAAAATACGATGGTTGGAGATGGACGTCTTTGTGGTGCTTCTTGTCGTTCTTCGACAAGGAAACTCCTAAAATCTTGGGTTTTGCCCAGCTCTGGATTGCCAATCCAGATAACAACGCTCTGCCAGTCATGACGTCGTACGGGGAAATCCATGAAAAAGTTTTTCGGGAAGCACCAAGAATACATAATGGAACAGCTCTGGATTCTGTGCGACTAAAGCTTTGTTGTCGTCATGGACGTACCGTAAATCGCGGCGAATATGCAACGTCGTAAAAAGTAGAAACCAGTTAAAAACGCAAAAAAGCAAGCTCTGTTTGGTCGTAAAAAGACGACAACCAACTACATGGTCGTCGAATACGGTTGGATAATGGCTCACCTGAAAATCTCTAAATAATGTCTAAATATCCGCTGCGTAGGCTTACTCGTGTGCAAATCGGGCGTCATCAAGGGCTCACGACAGCAGGCAAACAAGTTTTGCTAACCGCATATTTTTGGTGAGTTGATAGCCAAACCTGGCATGAGAACACGAGGTACGGCTGTCAGTAAATGTAAAGCATTCCTCCATTTACAGACACAGCCAGCGACGTTTTGCCAACGTCGTGTTGCTCTCGCGGGCTGAACTGTGGCAGGATTGATGGAAGGTTGTCAACCTCGGTAGGTACACCAAATGTCGGATAAACTACACGAAAGTTTCGAATAATTCTAACTGGCACTTAATTGTAATCTTCTCCGAATGGGTCAACCTTCACGGAATATATAAATATCCAAAGGGTTAGTGTACATAACAAGCCAATATATAGAGAACGGGGATGCATCTATATCGTTTTAAGACTACGTATTAATAATCAAAGGATTACAACGTCGCCACAATCCCGGGTAGGACTCTGGATATTAAATCCAGAAAACTGCGTAGATCGAAATGCGTAGCGAAAACTGGGTCAACATTCGTGTCACATAACGATTTTTCTTTTGCAATTTTTAAGAAACAATTGTTGTTATTTCTTCGTCTGTGCAGGCGGTGCTGCAGTTTTCATTTCGTTTTATAAAGCGGAGTGGGTGGAAGTGTGGAAAGTATTATTCGAGATCCAGAGTGGAGAACGACAGCGAAAGGGTTCTCGACGGTATTGTGAAAAAAAAAAAAGATTGACCGCTGCTGGAACAGCTTGGCATCAGGAAGAATATCTGAATGAAATCTAAAAATATCTGTAGCAATATCGGTCACTGATGATGCCCGATTTGCACACGAGTAAGCCTACACAGCGGATATTTAGACATTATTTAGAGATTTTCAGGTGAGCTAATAATGTAAGACATTTGATAAAGGATATATAAGAAAACTGGAGTAGTCCATGCCTTTGCAGGGTACCATTGAAAATATCTAGTATAACCGCCAAATATTCAACCATGCAGAATATTGGACAGTATAACCAGATAGATAAAAAATTAGTCTTTCAATAGACTCAGTTCTTCTATTTCACCACAGCTATAATGCCTACACGGCAAACCGACGTTGGAGTAGCACCATGGTAAATCGGGCGGATTTAACATTTCCCCAATTTCGGTTGGAGAATGTTATGGCCACAACTCTGATCCATAATCCCAACTCAAAAAATGTGTATATGCATTCACAGTTTAAGTCGCAGTTAAGTCGCGGACGACCTAATTGCAGCACTTAAACCCTTTTAATCTCTGGTAGTGAAAGGTTTAACCCTTTAAACAATTCATCTCTGGTTGTAAAAAGGGTTAACCCTTATTCTATCAGAGATGAATTGTGGGTCCGCAGCGGACCTATTAGGTGTACAAAGTGAGCGCGTATCACTACAGAGAAACTAATATCTGTAAAACGTATACGTTTACGGGGAAGGGCGGATGTCACGATAACTGCAAATCAATAAAATGCTGTTGGTGATTTGATCCACACCGTTTTTATATTATTACTGTCTAGTATAGTTGATAAATCCTCACACGCACTTGGAAACCGTCACATAAATTTAAAGTAACGCACGCGCCCTACTAGTTAAAGTTCAACCGTTAGTAAATAGTAATAGCGGACCAAATCTCAAATTTTCCCGATATTTGCACAGGTCAGAAAAATAATGTAGGAGTTTGTAATGCTTACAATAATATATGTTTCGTAAAAGAAGGGTTTATTCTGAGGTTAACAATCTCCAGTGCACTGATATGATGATGAAAGGTGGCCTTCTATTTGTTTTTACTAATTGTTTTTCGCTTTTTCAATAGAATCCTTACAGACATGAAGACCTTGTTGAGCAGTTGCTATAGAGATTCAAGCATCGGCAGTGTACTGCAATCATTGTGGCACCAACAAGGATTAGAGAAAAGAGCAAAGGTCAGTTTCGTAGCCTTCCTCATTAGCCAATTAAACATGTATCGAGTCACGTTTTAGCAAGCGATTTCTATTGGTCAGCGAAAGACGGTTCCCTCCATAACGCTCTTTCTGGTGAACCAAAGCATACTTTGATCAAGTCAAGGGGCTACTAAACTGGCAAGGGCACCAATTCGCGGAATCGCAATGAAAGCATGTACAAAACGCTATTACCTGCACCAATTTAATCTATAAAACCGGGCTTTGTACCTCTTTTCAACGCTACCTGGCACGTGCCAATCAGATACTTGATATCGATGATTTAGTAAGGGAAGCAGACCGAGGCTACTAGACTGACATTTTCCCTTATGATGAAATCCAATTAAGCTGCTCACCGGTGCTGATAAATACCAATTCTTATTGCAAAAAAGAACGAAATTTGTTTCGGTCTAAACGGACTACAGACATCCCAACCAGGCTTCTTGGTCGGGATTGCATAGATCTCCCACACCCAGCTGAATTTGACGTCGTCGCATCTCGATCACTAACGGATCAGGCATGCAGAAGATTGCCATGAATCTTGCATTGTAGCACATGGCTTCTTCGACCCCAGGCAGATGACATTTGCGATAAAGAACACCATCACACTGGGAGATAGTGTCTGGAGATGGAAAACCTGGCCCCGGAGATCTCGATTCCACAGGCTTACAGACAGTAGAAGGGAACTTATCAACCACCGCTATAGTCTCACTCGATGCAGTTCTGCTCGATGGTAAACATGAGGCTGGAGGTATTCCCCAAAAGGGGTGGGCAGCACAAAAAGGGTCTTGCAGATTACATTCACCGAGAAATCCATTGCAGCACCAACCCCCGCGATCGTTAACCGAGAAGGCTTTGAGCTTCTGCACTGCCTTCAGATCAGGGAGAATTTCAATACGTGGTACGTAGGTTAGCACCAAGCGCTCCAAGTTGGACAAATTGTCGAACGAGGGCAACTCAACTAGCGAGACAAACAGAGCCAATGTGAGTGCTTTCAGGTTCTTCAGGCCGTTGAACGAAGGCAGCCTTTGCAGTCGTAGATGCATCCCCAAGTGAATAAACGTCAACAATGGCATCTCATCGAGCATATCCGGCGGAAGTTCGACCAGTGAGCTGTCAAATGTCCCCTCGACATACCTAGAAACAAAAAAATTTGAGAACACACATCGATTCTTGTATAGTAATCACAGATTGGACTTACAGATACTCCAAATGGGTATATTCTTTGATCCAAGCGGGGAGCGTGTCAGTGTGCGTGTAAACGAGTGATCTATAGCGACGCAAACTTGTGAAAACGCCATATGACATAAATTTTGAAAACAGAATAACGTACAAATGCCGCATTCTACTGCATCGTCGCAACTGCTCCGGTAACGTCGGAAAATATCGATTCGTGAGTTGAATTGTACGTAGGTCTCCTGTCGTAGCTAGCTGTGTGACTTTGAGAGTCACATCCTCAGGTTGCTGCCAACTCTCAAATGTTTTGGGTGCCAGATCACCGTCAATAAGGACCAAACATGGACACTGAGTCATTGAATCTTGATCTACAATAATCCAACGATGAGCTTTGACAGCGCACTCAAGATGGCGCTGACAGGCCATTGCGGATGTCCACATGCTTTTCTGAACAAATATGGCTAGGATAACTGCGAATACAACCAATGCCATGGTGCATAGAAAATGTCGCTTTGGATACAGTCGTGCGGGTCTCCTACTTGAGTCACGTATAAGATCAGCCACTCGAGACAATCGATATGAGAAAACCACGTGAACTCCGACTCGTAGAGTGAAGTCCAGTAACGTGAAAATTTGAAGGGACTTTAGAGTTTTGTAGATGATGTCTGTCTGCACTGGATCTGCGATAACACTTGCATTCCTCTCGAAATACCCAGCAGGAAAAACTTTCAAGTTAATCGCAATTTTTGCGTGATCAAGTCCAAATGTTGATAGGCAGTAAATAACCATTAGAATTGGATAACCCACCGCAACCAGAAAGTCAAATCTGAAACCATACAAGGAGATAGTAAGATTTAGAAAAATTACAACAGTCGATACTTACAGTGTATCGACGATAATTTCGCTCAGTCCTGTTTGGTCATTCGGAAGAAACATCATAAGCGCACATGACAACGCATTCATCCCTACAATGGTAGAAAACACCGCTACTAGCAGAGAGGGTGAGCCCTCCTCTAGGATCTGGTATAGAATAAGCGACTCGATTGCGAGGTCGGCGAATTTTATCCAGACTCGCTGTGTGTAGTAAATAAAGCGATGTTAGACCAGTATTTAGATAAGTTATGATGTTCAAGATCAATTCTTACCACGATCTTCACAGCCACACTATCGTCTTTGACCAGTAGCAATACCGAGTGAGCGAGGACCGTCGTCACCTTGTTTTCGCGCTGCTTACTTGCGCTAGAAATGATATCTTTGCGCAAATTTGTAGTCATGGATTCCAGCCGAGATGCATGTCTGACTAATCTCGTGTGCTTTGGCTGTTGAATAACCTTTACAAATACCGAAGCATATCCAATCGCCACTAGCAAAAATCCACATACAGACAGCGAAGCCATTTCAATTGGAGGGTCAACCATTAACCAGAACGAGCCGTCATCGAAGGTTTCCGTCTTCATGACCCAGTTGACCGTCTCATTTGGTTTAATTGTCAACAATATGAGCCAAATTGTCCACACGAAGCACAATAATGCCATAGCTCCAACCAAAGACTTCATAAAAATCACCACAAACCTTGAAAACTTGTTTGGATCAACCTGCAGTTCTCTTTTACGTGCTGGCATTCGTTTGCTTGGTCCTTGGAGAGCACCAGGAGACAGTTCAGGGTGAATGTTTCTTCGCGACTTGAGTGTTTTTAGTGGTGTAGAATGAAGTGTTGATAATAGGGGACCTGGAAACGACGTGACTGACACGTTAAAAAGCTGGCTGGCGTGTGTTTTGGATGAGCCATCGCTCGGGCTGTGCATCTCAACATCTCCACAGTGTTGCCAGGCTGAAGAGGTTCCTGCAATCGAGGAGATTTGATCGGTGGGCATCCCAGACTCCATGAGCGGAGACGCCGGCATGCACCAATCCAAATGTAGTCCAAATTAGGAGTGCGTTTCTTTTTTCTTTTTTTTTTTTTTGCATTCACCGAGGCTAACTTTGTATTAATTGGCAGGCACTTGGAAAGCATGCCTGCTCATTGATATACCATCGCTCATGTACATCTACGTCAGCGCGATTTTTTTTTCGATGATCAACTCGCTGTCATTTTAAGGTCTCGCCAATTTCAGTTTCTGGCTTCTGTTGTTACCACCGTGCAAATTTGAATCACTGGTACTAACGTATTCACCAGTAATGTCACACAACTCACATCTTTCGTTTGGCTAGTGCGGCTGTGGATTCGGCACTCGCGATTTACGCGCCTTCAAATGTGATCGAGATCTTCTCGTCGCTGGTGGAGCTCCCTGCATCAGCGACCATTCGCAGTGGTATAAAATCTGTGTCCCTAAAGGAAATCTATGTGCTGCAGTGTTCGATCACTTGTATAACTAGTCCACTGCAAGTAACTCCGCACCTTGACAGCTTTAGCTCAAAGTCTCGTCGCTTTGTTCATTGATAAATAGATTGTGAAGCATTGTGTTTTTCTCCTCTATCGTCATAGACCCAGTGTACCCTCGCTTATAGCTTGCTCACCTTCTTTTCTGGCTGGTCATCGCCAGCTCCAGAACTCTTCTCCGTTGTTTCTATTGCAGCCTCCAACTTCCGCTTTTCTCCTGGCTTTGCAGACTCATTTGCGGGTACGGTCGATGAATCAGGTACCGTCGCCTTTGAAGTCACCGTCGACATATTTCCAACCTTCACCGCCGGTGCTGCAGCGACTGTAGGTTGCGGTGTACCTGTCTTAGAACTGACAGTCGAAACCACTGCAGTTTGAGCTGCTGGTGCCACTGATGCAGTCGCTTTCGTCTGTGTGACGGCTGACGGAGTGCTTACCGCCTGGAGTGGCGCCGTAATAGTCACCACTGGCTTTGGTGTTACAGGCTTCACGTCAACAGTACTCATCGTAGTCGAAGGTGTTGCTGGTTTGGTCGCTCCTGTACTTACAACCGGAGTACCTGTATGAACCTGCGTCTTAGCAGCAGCTTGTAGCTTCGCTGTGTTCGACATCATCGCACTCATCGCTGCTGCCACTGCTGCTGCTGTTGAGCCAGGAGCGAATTTCAGTTGAAGCGCAGAGGGTGATGTCATCTGCTGGGTTGTAGACGTAGGCACTGGCGTCTGCGGATTTTTGGGACGTCGTGGCTTCACTACCTTCTCCGTGGGTTTCTCGCACGTGTCACGCAGCACAATCTCTCGACCACCGACAACAATCTGCTGCGTGTTGGGTCGACGCTTTCGTTGATACTTCGGCACAGACATTCCACTCGGTGTAGCTACGGTACTTGTTGTTGTGGTAGTGACACTCGTAGTTCCAGGTATAGTGACGGGTCTAGCAGCAGCACCAGGAGCACTTACAGTCCGTTGCAGATTCGCAACAGTCGTGGGTAGTTGCGCACTTGTAGTTGATCGGTTCAACGTCACGGAGGGTATCGTAGGCTTCGCTCCCAGCGACGCAAATGCCATCGGCAGATGTGACACATGCAGCGCGTTAGATCCTTGTGGGAACATTACAGGCCGCATAAAGCCCATTGGAATCCTAGCTGCCATCATGTTGTTAGCAGAGATGACAGGTCTAGCCGGAGTAGCTGTCGTCGATGCCGCTGACGCTGGTGGTGTCACTGTTCCAGTACCAGTCAGTTGTCTCTTCCAGTACTCACTTGTGGCACTTGTAACACTAGGGACAGGCACAGGACGTGGCACTTCTTTCTCCAGCACGCGATATGTCTTCAGTCGTAGCTTGCCGTGCGAATGTGGCAGCTTCTCGGTCGTCTTCTTGCCTTTGTCCATGTCGTTCAAGCGAACAACGAAGCGTCGGCCCGAGTTGTCGACGTCCAGGTTGCCACACGCATTTCCAAACACCACGTTGTCTTCCACGATCACATTACCAGCGTGATAAAGCAGTCGCAAGCCGAAGC
Source organism: Phytophthora nicotianae INRA-310 (assembly GCF_000247585.1). Classification (NCBI taxonomy): domain Eukaryota; phylum Oomycota; class Peronosporomycetes; order Peronosporales; family Peronosporaceae; genus Phytophthora; species Phytophthora nicotianae. The sequence goes on along the minus strand of NW_008649010.1, from coordinate 538,502 downwards.
GAGCATTTCGCTGGATCTTGTTCCGTCGCATCAAGGCCTGTCCACCCAGCACCGTCACACCCGAGTGCGCATTCCCTTCCACAGTATTCAGCGTCATCACCAAAGATCCACGCACAAGAAGCACACCCGAGCTTCCAGCTCCTCTAATACGACAATTCTGAAGCACCAGCAACGTGTCTGCGGCAGGGATAGTAGACTTAGTAGGTCTCGGCGTAGCAGTCGATGGTGTAGTAACACGCGGCGTTGAAGTCCCTCCAGAAGTTGACATCGGCGTAGTAGCCCTCGGGGCAATACTCACCGGCCTAGAAACTGGTGGAGCCACTATCCTTGTGATGGTACTCACAGGAGTAGAAGGAGTCGTACTATGCAACACTGTAGACACTGGAGTGGCAGACGTAGACTTGGCGATTTGCGCTGCAGGTGTAGCAGTAACCACTGGAACTGGAGCCTTCGGTGTTGAAGGCGCAACACGTTGCGTCGTATTCACAGCAGCCACAGGCGTGGAAACCTGCGTTGTAGTCGTTGGGGTTGCTGCTGAGACTGATGGTGTAGCAACAAGCTTGATAGAAACTACTGGTGTGGCTGGTGCAGAAGCTCGTGGTGTGGCAGCCGGAGTCGAAGCTGGTGACAGTCCAACAAGAGGTGTGCCAGGCTTTGATGTCGGAGCCGAGCTGGACCTACTACCTCCACCACGTTTCTTCTTTTTCTTCTTCTTCTTCTCTGCACGACCCCAGACGCACACACACGCATTACCCAGCCCATTGCCGTCAAACTCGCAGTACTCCACACGCAGTTGTCCGTCCCCCACCACACTCAACAAATGCTGCCAGTTCGCTAACTTCTTGTTCTGCTTGCGTAACACACGTCTACTTTCCTTGACCACGGGCGTTCCTTCTTTGACATCACTACTCGGTTTTATCTCACGTGCAGCAACATCAGGAGTACTGCTAGTTCGAGTGAAATGGAAGCCGCAAATGACGCCACCACGAGCACTCCAGCGAAGTTGCGCACGACACGAATGCATCTGTAGCTCCACGTGCGAGTCCGGGGCTGCTAATAACCTCAGGCTCTTCGAGATTTCCAGCGTTTCATCCAGTTGATACACACCTGCACCGAAGAGAACAGTGTCACCTGGAGCCACCTTCGCGAGAACCTTGGCTAAAGACACTGGCAAACCTGACTCAAAGTCGCTAGCCGACACCTTGACGTACAGCGATTGATGCTGCGCTGCCGTGTGCCAACTCCGACATACCATCTGCGCTCGATGCCGTTCCGGATATGGAGACAACAGCGACATCACACGGTGCAACGCTGGCGGTGGCAAGCCTTCATAACCTCTCTTCTGGGCGCTCTTGAGCTGCTCGTTCGCGATCCACACTGGAGGACACTCCCACGTTGCTTCACGGGTATCGGCATTGAAGTAGAAGGGCTGGCCAGTGTTCGCACACTTCATGAGCGACCAAGCTGCACCCGTAAGAAGACGCTTCCGACTCTCAAAGAGAACGTGCGCTCGCTCGCGACGGTATAGCTCGGTGTATCGCTCTGCTATCTGCTCTGAGTTAGTCTCCTCGTTGTCTTCAATCTGACCGACCACAAGTTCCCCTTCTGCAATAAGCCGAGCCTCTTCCTCCCGCTTCTCAGCTTCAGTCTGCTCGATGTCTTCTAGCAAAGTAGGTGCTGTTGGATTCGACTCCACCCCGGCCAGAGCTGCTGCTTGTTGAGCAGGTGTGTACGCATACAGAGGATCCACATCTTCGCGGAAATGAAGTGCGTAGCGATCCACGGGGTTCAACGAGTCTTCGAATCCCTGTAGAGATTGCACTGACGCCTTCCAAGCTTGCAACTTTTGCTCCTCAGCAGCATCACGAGCTTTCTCACGAACCTTATCGACATTCTTTCCGTTAAGATCTTGGGGTGCCGAGAGCTTCGGTCGCTTCGGCGTTTTTCTCCGGTCATTCGAGCTGCGACGCTGTCGTTTCCTCGACTTTACGGTCTTCTTGTCCTCCTCATCCATACTCTCATGTTCTGACCCATCAGGTGTTGCTAGGTCACGTCTACTTCCTCTTCGACCTCGTCCAATTCCTGTCTCTTCAGCTGCGTCGTCTTCTGCTGCATCGTCGTGTCCAAACTCATCATCGTCGTCTCCCTTCTCACTCGCAGCAGTACTACCCGACACTACCGACGATGGTGTTGACGGTTTTGAAGCCGTATCCCCTGACTGAGGTACACGCGCTGCATCGTCGTCGAACTCGTTCAGTTCCTGCAAATACTCGGCCCGAGCGCCTTTCATCGCCACGACATCTTCTTCATCTTCAAGCTGAGCCATAGCATTCTCTACCGTATCAAGCGACACTTCATTGTCGTCCATGTCTTCATCAGAGCCTTCATCTTCCGATTCCGACTCGATATCCTCCGGTTCTTCCCCCGTGCCTATCATAAGCTCGCGTAAACTCGCCTTAGAGAAGAAATCCGTGGTAAACTGACCCTCCGACATGACCAAGAAGTCCAAGTGACGTTTCTGTTGCGCCTTGCGAAGAATATTCTCCTCCACTGTATGTTCACTCACCAGTCGATAGATATGAACATCGCGCGTCTGTCCGATACGGTGAGCACGGTCCTGAGCCTGTGCATCCATCGCGGGATTCCAGTCTGAGTCGTAGAAGATCACAGCGTCTGCCCCAGTAAGATTAATACCCAAGCCACCACTTCGCGTGCTCAAAATGAAGCAGAAGATCTTCTCGTCGCGGTTGAAACGCTCCATCAGCATCTGCCGCTTGTCCACTTTGGTCGCACCATCAAGACGGAAATATGTGTGACCGTGCAGGTTCAAAAACACTTCGAGGATGTTCAGCATCGAGCTCATTTGTGTAAAGATGAGACACCGATGACCTCCGCGCTTTAGCGTGCGCAGCAGCACTGCAAGTTGCTGTAGTTTACCGCAGTCAAATTGCACCAGCGCCTTGTCAGGGAAAAATAACTGTGTGCGCTTGAACGAGTTATAATACGGAGTCAGGATGCGATTGGCTACAGGGTGCGCATGTTTCATCTCGAGCTCCTCAGCCTGCGCTTTACGAGACAACACGAAGTTGTTGTCATAAACGAAGCCGCCACCTCCATAGATCACACGAGCAGGCCTCGCACGGGCCTTCGGAACATAGCAGACGGACTTGTTGACCAAAGCCTGTAGAGATTCTAGTCTCTCCTCGGGGTCTCGTACCATAGCTTGTAGAGCTTGTGTCGGCTCACGGTCGTCGAGAAAAGGTCGAGCGTGATGCATGTGCACCTCCATGGCTGGTGAGATGAACGTTGGCATCGTGCAAGCTCGGATAAGAGCATCTCCATATACAGGTTCGTCAAGGTACAATCCAACGTGAATCTTTTGCAGCTTTGACACACTGGCACGTGTCTGCTCCCAGTATTCTCGTCGTCTAGCTGCAAGTTTCATGATCCTTCGAACGATATCTTTCTTCCCTTCGTACGCAGGCGGCACAGTCGCTATTGTATCATCTGGTAGCGGGGCACTCACGTCGTAGAAGAAGAGTTCTCTTCGTCGTTTCGAGCTGAACTTATCACTGCGCAGTAACTCCAGCTCTGGTAAGTTATGACCTGTCCAAAGCGCCACACGAGGACGCTCATTCACTATCTCGTCTACCAAATATCCACAGCGTGAAGGCACATGCACGTGAATACTGGGCATATCCAACGGAGACGCAATCGGCCGTGGTTCGAACAAATCCGGATGGTTGCATACCTTCCGCAGCTGCATCAGGACGTTCATCATGCTCATGAAATTAGCCCCACGCCCTTTTCCACGACCAAACATCGCGCGTCGTGTACTGCTTCGCGATATAAAATCTTCGTACAGAAATCGCTGGCGCTTGGACAACTGACAAGTGATCACATGCTCGAACTTTCCGGGCAACTGTTTCGCCACATCTTTCTTCAATCGACGTAGAACAAACGGACGAATGATACCGTGCAGTTGAGTCACCAAGTCCTTGCCACCTTCGACTCCATTATCCCCGGACTGGGCTGGATCAGTCCCATTCTCCACCATAAGCGCCAGAGGATTCTGGAACCAATAGCTGAATTCCTTCCGAGATGCGAACACGTGCGGCATCAGGAAATGCATGAGAGCCCAGAGCTCCAACAAGTTATTCTGCAGCGGCGTTCCTGTGAGCAATAGCCGGCGTTGCGAGCTGAATGTCAGCAGCGTTTGCCACCTTAAACTCTTCCAGTTCTTGATGTTGTGTGCTTCGTCGAGGATCAGATAATACCATTTCTTGCGCTTGAAGCAATGCGCGTCTTGCACAACCAGCTGGTAACTTGTAATGCACACTTGAAACGCGTTCTGTTTTGACCAACCTTGCCGCAGTTCCTTACGGCGCTTGGCAGAGCCGAAATACGTCAGTACTTTAAACGCCGGACACCAACGCTTGAACTCCATTTCCCAATTCACTAGACAACTAGTGGGGACTACAATAAGGTGAGGCCCCCACAGCCCTTGAGCGCATGCGAGGTGAGCCAGAAGAGAGATCGTCTGAATAGTCTTGCCAAGGCCCATTTCATCTGCTAGAATGCCGTTGATGCGTCGCTCGCACATGCTGATGAGCCAATTGACGCCAGCTTCTTGATACTCTCGCAGATCAAGGCGTGATGTCAAGAGATAAGGCCGCTTGTAGCCATTTTTCCTAGCTGGAGTTGTAATTGCATCAGAAGCAGGGACAGCAACCTCTTCTGCATTGGTTTCGTCAGCCTCGGGACGCTCCACTTCTCTGTTTGCTGCGTCATGCTCTTCATCTGACCCAGAGTCTTCGTCTTCATGGTTGCTCGACTCATCGCCTGATGCTGCTGCATATCTTGCTCGAAGCTGCTCAATAGACATCTCGCCCTCCTCTTGAAGCAGCCTCAACTCTTCTGCCTTCTGGGATGGCGAGACGTCCCCCTCTAACCTTTCCTCCTCTGCAATAGTAGTCTCGTCATCAGCCTGATCCTCTTCGTCACGCCTTGTCAGTATAAAATCCACGTCCGCGACATCACCATCATTCACCACGTCCATGACATCATCTTGATCAGCTCCAGATGCCTCGTCCTCAGCCCCTAATGCTTCAGCATATCGTGCACGCAGCTCCTCTATCGACAACTCATTCTCCTCCTGCAACTCAGCCACCTCTGCAGCTGCCTCTCTCCTCGACACCGGTCCATTCCTTCGTTCTTCAGCAGCGATCGTCGTCTCATCGTCTTCTTCTTCCTCCGTCAACTCAAACTCCCCATCTTCACTGCTGCCACCAGCCTCAGCTCCATCACTCTCCTCCATCGCAGCATATCTCGCTCTAAGCTCCTCAATGGACATCTCTCCTTCCTCCTGCAACGTCGCAATTTCCGCCGCTGCTTGTCGTCTCGAAATGGGTCCACTTCTCCTCTCCTCAGCTTCGATAGTCGTCTCATCATCTTCCTCCTCGTCTACCAACTCAAAATCTGCGTCACTGTTCTCACTCTCCACAGTTTTATACTCTTCATTCGCCCTCTCTTCCTTCATCTCTTCAGCCTCCTGGAAACTCGCGACCAAAGCCGTCGCGTACTTCTCCGTCTGCTCTACAAGCTGCACCAGATGCTTCTGCATGTGTCTCTGTCTCAGTTCATCGGCCTGTAGCTTCACCTTGAAGGCGATGATCTTGTCGATCTTGGTCCAGAACTTCTTGACGTCTCTACCCACTCTGGCGGCGGTTCTACGTCTAGCGATCTCCTCGCTCTTCCGTTGACGAGCGAGTCGCTGCTCTTGTCTGTCCAAATGGGATACCAGCGTCTGGCTGAGCATCTTAGCGTTGCGCAGTCGCCATTTTCTCTCCTGGGAGAAGTCCGCAGCCATCCACTCCATCTCTTGGAGTAGATAATCTCGATGACAGCGGGCCACACGTCGGCCTGAAGGATCACAGCCCGGTTCAGCCTCTTTGTGCATGGTCTTACCTAGTGTAAGAGCTTGAATTTTATCCTCTAGGACGGATTTTCGCTCCAAGAGAGCGGCTTGGAGTGCCGCCTGTTCACTCTGGGCATCGGAAATCTGCTCATCTCGCGGTGTCGGAGTGCTCTGAGCGAGGGATGAAGATGGCAGCGTCTGTGCAGGAGGATGGGCTGCAGATTGCGCGGCGTTGGAGCTGCGAGAAGACGCGCGGCGCCGCGCCTGCTTGAGTCGCGCGTTCGCCATGGCCGCCGATCCTCGCGTTGCCAGTGCGGAATTGGAATTTGGGGTGCAACGTGAATGATGATTTTTTGAAAACGTAGTTGTAATTGTTTAAATATGCTAATGGAATTGTTATGAATAAAACCTGAATGTTCAGAAAACTCAAGGGAATTGACAAAACGGAAACTGGTGTGGCGAACACAAATGGTCCCATAAGTGCTAATCAGTAGGGACTCCCTAATATGGTGTAGGGAGTCCCTACTGATTTGGTTTTCTGGTAGGGACTACAAGTGTATCCATCTTAATGCCGTGGACGCCCATTGGTCAAAATATGTTTTTTGACAAATCTTCGTGTTTCACAGTTCACCAACACCTCAACCTTTGCCATGGAACGGCTAGAATACACGGGCGAGATTCTATATGCCTCTACAATGTCTATGCTAAACCTAAGGACTTTCAACTCTTCCTGATGGACTGGCGCTCCACCAGAATAAGATTGTCACGCAGAAAGCATCGTATGGAAACCTTAAGAAGTGGAGCAGCACAAAACCAACATGTCATTTAGAAGCGAGGTGATATACCCTTGGCTCGAAGAAAAGCTTCGAAGAAGGCGAATTGAAGGCTGATACTTTATGTTAGTTTGTTGTCGTGTCTTGTTCACGACTGGTAGACGAGAACCTAGAAAGAACTAATAAGCAACATGCAACTTCACCTTGGTTGCTGCATTGAAAGTCATCATCAATATGTCGGTGCCCTTATCACTCTGCCATGCTGACAGCCAATAAGCATGGGAAAACTCGACAAAAGTTTGCTCGTTGCTACGTTGTTCCTTGGTCCAGAGTGCCAGCGTCATTGTCGTGCACTGCTACGACAGCGAAAGCCGTTTGCCACCTTTCTGGGTTTGTTCTTACGATCTTAGGCTGGAATGCGTGGCCGCCTACTTCGTAGAAGCGCTGCTGTCTTGCGCTGCTCACACGGTCATTATCTTGTAAAGTTGTGCCAAAATTGCGCTTGCACAAGTAGTTCCAGTTTGCCTCGTAAAGCGCGCGCGTAATCAGGATTTGCCCAAATATTAGGTTGCAGTAGTAGTTCTTACAATTGTGTGGTAGAATGCACATGCGAAAAAAGTATTGAAGCACTTTGCACCAGTCACTATCTCTAATGCGATTACTCAGCACATACTACTCGCGTTCACAAATAGCGTTCGCCTGTGGATTGTTGGCGGAGATCGGTTCGGCTTGATCGCATAATTGGCCAGCATCTCTCTTTGTTATGTTAGATTCGTTTCCCCATCAAATATCACCGTTTTGGACGCGGGTATTATAGCGACACAACCATGTCGTATCAAATTCTACTACGTCGCCTTTCCTTGGTTACGTGGCTGGATTGATTCCTCCATCCAACGAGTTGCATCACCCACTACAGTCGGCGCATATTAGCGCTCATTTCCATAGGTACCCAATGTATCGACGTATACGACGTGGAACGGATCAACAACATGCACATCTCTTGGTAGCTACTTGCCGTATGCTTGCGGCCCTCCATGCCACTTAGTCTTAGATGTGATGCATTTCTTACAGTTCTCCGCAATCTCCATTCTTGACCAGTCAAAACAAAACGTAGTGTGGAGTTGGCGCTTCGCTCTGGCATGCAAAATAATGTCAGGGGTACCATTCCATAAGTTCTGTACACATCGCATGTTGGATCACCACACGCTTCTGGCCCTTAAGTAGTCTCCCTCCCCCCCTCCCATAGTGTTCTCGACACACTAGTCCGGTTAACCCTTGCCGTTGACGGGTCTCTGCAACAGTTCCTGTACAGACTCGTTGGTACTCGGATTTGCTTGATATTGTATCCTTCCAACACAAATTTTCTGGGGGTCGATGAACAGTACCTTTGTCAAAACATTACCGCAGTCTTTGGATTTGGACTTGCACGCCATGCGTGCGAACACATTGTCAGCAAATTTGGGCTTTCCTTGCACAATTCCACCCGCACTCTGACACTAAGAGATTCCGTCGTTTTACTTTTAGTGAACTCTCGGTAGGGTAGATGAAGGTCTTGTGATCCGTTTAAACCACCACTGGAAATCCGAATAACATGGTCCTGCGCTTCTTCAGGACCTCCCCAACCGACAGCAGCTCGGCCCATCATTGGCTAGTCCTTCTGTTTCTTTTTAAGAGTTATTGGGAGTTACCTCAGTTGGCTGAATTACAGCCCTTTGCCACAGGGCAAGATAATTAGCGGCACATTTTTTGTGTAGGGGTGGAAAAACCACCCCCACGGAAGGAGTATACATACGGTCCCAATTGGGATGGAATAACCAGGCACTTGCGAACTACTGGACAGGAGAGACATCGCTCCAGTGCGCAAGCACCGCTGGGCGATTAGACTGGAGTCGGTGATCTTGCTGCTTGACGCAGCAGGCATTGAGGCAAACACTGGCATAATCTCATCCTCACCGATAACCACCTTTTCATACTCCTCTCAAAATACCCACATCTCTGGATTAAGCTCTTGTTCACCAGGATATATGTATTTTTAAATTTAAGAAAAATATTCAGCCGTACATAAAGTGGTCATTTGAATGGCCGCTTTATACAAGCTAAAGTATAATACAACCTTGTCTTGCATTACCTACATGGGGGCTGGTAATAAAATCGGCTCCCTTAAGTCAGTTAGCCGGGGTAAGTGTAGTTAGTTGGTTCTGGAGTCGTATACAGATACGACCTGGGAATGAGGTTTGACGTGTTTCCAGACCCTGAAGTCAGGCCCTACGAGATATGCCTGTAATTGTAGTAACATAACAACAGGAAAGTGCGGATGGTGGTCCGCTGGAAGGTTGTACCAAGTGTATTGATGGCTACGGAGTAAATCCGAAAGCGAGTGATGGATCCCCGCTTTCCACTCAAATGGTTCTCTGATGGACATTCATCGGAAGTCCAACAGAGAGACATGTAGGAAATATGCGCTAAGACAAACAATAACCTAATTTAAAGCATGCAGTTGCCGTGCTCACCTGAGAACTCGTCAATACTTCGTCTACATCCATTACCGCAAGCTGTACGACACATGCGGATGCCACTGCATGGCGTTCTGTGAACCACTCATCAGCTAGTCAGTGATCTTCGCTTCAAGACTGCGTCATGCAGCTGCCGCAGTGGAGGCAAGGTGAATCCCTGGAATCGCCACTTCCACTTTTTGCTTCTTCGGCATCGTCGTTTTCGTGGGTTGAGGGTTCTTCCTCTGTTGGTAACTCAACGGGTTGCGGAAGCCGAATTGTTTCGCGACGCTGGCTATATGCTCGGCGACACAGAATGAATGAAGTTTGACTAGGATGTGGCGTCAAAAACGCGTTGGTCAACCTTCGGTTGAGCATCTCCAAGAGTTGTTGATTTGTGCTACGAGGTTGTCATTAAAGCCATGGACGTTCCTAAGATCAGTACTACACCATTCGAGCGATCTATCGACTAACTGCCTGTTTGCAATGTAACAAACAGCGGATCACGTCCGCAGCCTAAAATTGAAAACCCACAGCGTTAATGAGCGCGCTCAAAGGCGCACACCACCTATCTCGGCTCACGTTGTTGATCTCTATCTTGCATGGTGAAGCGGAGAATGTCGAAGTCGGTATCGATTCTGAGATGCGTTTCTAGCATGGAAAAGATAGGGCAATAGTAGCCGGAATATCGATCATGAACCATTAGAAAGATACATTGCTGGAATCCCCGAGGTACACACCTGAAGAAAATACCGTCAATGAAAATCAAAATACCAAAGTGCTTCAGGAGCGCGATTAACTCGGGGTGAGCCCAGCCAATAATTCTACTCAGAGCGTCGCTGTCACGCAATCCACTGATATAGTGGAGCTGACACAAGTTTGCGGACGGTCCCGACACTTGACAATTCGACGCGCCCATGAGTACTTTCTTCCAAAGTGACGATCGCGTACACGATAAAAGCGGCTATTTATTTGTAAACGGGATAACCCGGAAGGTGCTTGGAGTTGACCTCCTCTGTAAAAATTTCGTCTAGCTGCTCCCAGATTGTTGGCTCCGACAACGAAAATATTGTTGCGTGCCAGCTCATTTACTGCGGTTTACGTATGGGCCACGATGCCGAAAGGTCCTTTGGCTGGCATGCGTTCGGCTCGACAGGTGTGTGGAACAATATTTCCGTCCTTCATTGTGTCTGCACACATTGCACCATACCACTGCTCTACTTACCTCTGTGGAAGCTGCAACAATACATGATCTCGCGGCGAGATGACCATGCGCGTGTGTACGACTACCCACCTAGATTGATGATCATTGCATATCTGCCGTGGAGGACAACAGCTGATCTGGGTAGTGCCGCAGGAAGCAGAGTTGGGTTGATCTGTATGCCTTGGCGCATTGTTGTTGTGATCACATTGAAGCTGCGTGTCGATTGGATTAGTTTTCTTTGGGGAAGATTCAGATTGAATTGGCTCAGGGTCAACCTACGCCATTTTGAAGCGATATTGGTGGTGTTGATGGCGTTAGTGGAGTAAAGAGAGGGAAGAAGGGAGAAACATGCTGCTCGGGCGACCGTTGGCGCTGAATACACAGTCGCATCATGGCTTGTTTGATAACGGATTTATTAATTACGTTCACTCAGCTGCAGCGGGATTACTTGGAAAATTTGCTTCAGCGAATTCAGTGAATCCGTTTCAGTGAATCCGCCATAACAGAGTTTGAATTCTGTAAGTTCCGTTGCATGCAATGAAATCCGTTTTTTTTTGCAATTTAAGCTTCAATAAATTCATTATCAGCGCTTTGTAAGCGAACGGGCAGATCAGTCAAATATGACCAAAATACCAGACCCCACGAAAATACACATTTTACACGGTGATAAACATTAACACATGTAAACCAAGCCATACCATAAAATTTCAACCGTCCGACCGGGGTTCCAACCTGATACCGGTACGGTCTGTAGTTAAAAATCAGACTTTGCCGTGATCCGCGGGCCGTCCCGCGGGAATACACATAATAAAAACAAAATAAAAATCCCTTCTCTCTG
>NW_008649010.1:502765-526533 GCF_000247585.1 Phytophthora nicotianae INRA-310 | reverse complement strand
TCGAGGCGGTGAGTTGGAAAGTGATTGAGTCGGTGGGCCGCTTAAAATCCAAACTAACATCTGACTGACACTACATGCACACAGGAGGCCGCCTCGTCAACTCCATCTCGTCGAAGTCCGAGCCGCTTTCTTGACCCTCCGTGTTGCCCACCTCGTTCCCGCTTGATGTCGCTAGGACATCCGTCGCTCCTTTAGCCCCTCGCAGTCACTCTGTCGCCCGTGTGCGCATCTCGCAGTGGCTCACTCGTCGGTTGCACAGGCTTACCTCGTGATGACGCTAGATCATCTGTTCAGTGACCTGTTCGTCGTCGTCAGCTTGCTGCTGGTGCTCCAACAGTGTTCACTTGCGCTTTCGCACCAAGCGCGATCATCGCGCTCTTGAACGCAGCAGACGAAGCATAAAGTGAAAACCCATGGGGTAAGAATAGCATCATGTAGCCTGCGGTGTGTCTAAGCTCGTACAGCGTCGTTTTCTTCACAGAACACGAGGCATAAACGCGGGGCTCGACCGTAAACCATTCGTACCAGACTGCTGCAAGAGGCTACGAGCCCTTCTTCCTTGGACGAACAGTTTGGATCGCAAGTTGTGGATCATGCTGTGATACACGAGCCGCAACAGGTTTGGCTGTAGCCGACATTGCTGCACTTATCTGCTCTTTTTGTGTTGTCGTTTCTAACGGTGAGTGCAACTTAGTCTCTACAGCTAACAGTCGTTCCTCTAGGCGCTTATTTTGCAGGATTAAAACGCTGATCGGCTCGGACTGGCGCTTCATGAGGCTTAACACCTGGGCGGAGTGAGACTCGCTGGGCTTGGTTATCGCTGATGGTGGCATGAAAGCACGGCGGATTGTGCTCCCTGCAAGTATTTCCGCTTCCCCGATGGCCCGTGCTGACATAACCGCCCAAATGCGGGCAACCAGCGCGCCTTCGCATGAAAAAGCAGCAACATGTCGGGGTAGTACATGATGAGGGTGGCTGACATTACCTCTGCAACGTCTTCGTTTAGGTTCATGGCAGGTTCTGCAAAGCCCAGGGAGCTCGTGAAATGTAGGCCATGCAGTGCTTGGCACAGGCGGCTCCAAGATACACAACGAAGGAAGGTGAGCGCCGTCTATTGGTTTCCATCCGCTCAGGACACGCGCAACTTGGTGATCAGCCTGCGTTGTACCCAACATGTACCCAAACGCCTTATTGACGCGATCGAGCTGCCAACCGCCTCGCTCTATAATCTAGTTTTCTGCCAGAGTTCCATCGTTGGCGTGCATGACAGCTCCTCGACGAAAAGATTCCTTGTGTGAGTTTTACCTGCTTCTTATCTGGAATACTCTTGACTCTAACCAATAATCGGTTCACATACGCGTGTGCACCAGGAAGCTAGCGACTGTTGCACGTTTGGGAAGGATGGGGGTGTCGTCTGCCTCGAGAAGCTCTACGAGAATGAGCTCTTCTACGTCGCCAGCATTAGCTGCGGTATGGTAAACTGAGGAAATAGATGTTTGCTTGGCGCATTCTGTATGGCTAGAGCAGCAGCTAAAATGAATAGTGGACAAGTTAAAAACTTGTCGGGTCCTTAAACAAGGGTATACTTTGTAGCAAAGCTGTTTTAATCCACTTAAAGCGTAGAAAGAGAATGCCACCTACATACTGTAAGGCTCCAGTTGACGTAATTGCCAATAAATAAATAAAAAATAATCAATCTGCTTACCAGGTACAATCGAGAGCTATTTTATTTTCTCAAGTTGCTCTGCGTTCGAGCTACGTCCGTATAAATACCGCAGCACCACAACCAGAGCTGCATCCGGATAGATACTCTCAGCAGATTCAGACGTATAAAGTAGGCGAACAATATTTTTAAGTCTTGCTTGGAGCAGGGGGGAGCTTTCTTCTCAAACGCTCCATCCTCTCGATTGCTACAAATTTACCAAGCCCAGAGAGAACCTTTTGTAGCTGCGGCTTCATTATTCCACCTTGTTGAGGATACTTATCTAATAGCCAATTCTTCACGTTTCCGAAATAGGCAAGACACGTATTCGTAGATAGAGTTTTGTCTGTCGATCTAGCTAACGAGTATGCATATTTATCTAGTATGATTCGAAGCACCTTACCGGTTTTGTCAGCGCCGATAAGTTTGTGAGCCGCATCTAGTGTAATGTTCTCTGACGAAAGAAATGCGGTGAAGGAGTTAATCGCCGTCACGCGAGCCTTCTTGCTATTGGCAGGTGCTAGCGATGCGATAGACATGCTCATAGCTCTGCAAATTTTCTTTTCACTAAAACAAAACCGCTGCGATCACTCGGTTGGAAACCTCATGATATTTTTGGAATATGCACTTATATAAATTTTTGTATGGGCTAAAACATATTCTAAAAAGATTCCAACTAAATATGGTCGGAATGTGGGCGGTTATTCTCGCGACCCGACCATTGGATAAAATGCGGGAAATCGTGCATTATTATTGGCGAACTTATTTTGTAAGGATTGTGGAATGTAGTGGATATTATACCACATCCGAAAACAATATCTTACGTTAGTACATACTTTTCTCAGTTTTTAAATTATGTGGACAGATTTGGAGCCCAATTAATGAGAAAAAAACAAAATTCTTTTGCAAAATTGAACCGTTTCGGTGACGTACCCACGAAACTATATTATAGTTTCGGCTTCATATTGTGCTTTACGCGCAAAACGGCTGTAACTCGTAGTTATCAAATCGTAAAGATTAACTCATCGTTGATTTACATGGCTTACTTTTCGAGCTAATGCTGAATAGTCATTAACTCGACGAGTTAAGCTTGTGTTGGCTACTTTCGTTGAACGGCTGTACTAAAATGGATAAACCAACGTCAGGCAGAATAACTTTATAATAAAAACTCTCGCGAATTCAGTTGAGACTATTATGCTGGCATATATCAACGGCATAGACATAAGCCATAGTACATCGCCTACTTTGCGTTTTGCCGAGTCGATGTCGATGTCGATGAAAACCCGAGCTCCATGATATACAATCGTTTTTATAGCTGGTAATTATCTTTATCCAGTGCTCTGCGGTTGACCTTTTATTGCTGGCGCATAGCTAGGTACAAAGACTCTTCGGGCTTGTTTGTCATAGAGAAAGCGCAAAATTCAATACAGTGTGCAGTACTACGTAGTACACAGTGAGCTTTGTGTTGCTTCTACTCCTTGTTGGTCATTGACTACATACATGGCCAGATAATGATTAACCAAATTGCGTTATTTTTTTTTTTACTATAATTAACAGAAAGATTTATCGTTGAATTAGAGGCGCTATTCATATGCCACGAACGACACGCATTAAATCTATGAACTCTTCGGGGTTTTCTTTCATCGACTTTGATCATTTTCTGAGCTACTTAGAATTTGTTTTTATCATGTTGAGAGGCAGTAAAGCACCAGGTATTCATTCATGGAGAATCATACCCCCTGTTAGATCCTTCCTTAGTTCTGAAATAAATTTCAAAGAGTAGAAGTCTAGAAAAAAGGTGGATTGTCCACCTTATATTTCCGTATTTAGCCGAGCTCACCATCACATGTTTTGTCCACTCACACATCGCATGTTGTCTCAAGAGAGTGTCCGACACAAGTTCAAATCCACGTTCAGGACGCCACGAGGCTCTCCTGTACTTAAGTATATTATGTAGTCATTGAGTTTTGATGCCTGCGTCACAATTTAAGCTTCGTGTACGAACAGTATCAACGATTATCAGTGGTTGTCTAATTCGCGTCCACTTTCCGGTGCATCAAACACTTTCTCCGACAAGCACGATAAACCATGAGCAAAAGCAGCAGCACTAAAGAATATCCGTACCGGTCTGCAAAGTAATGTGAGGTTAGCCTGGAAGAAGGTGAGATTACAAACGCACCAGCTCGCCTTTTCACTACTGTAAATGTGCGTGTAACGTATGTATGTCGCCATTCCCGCTAGATGTTGATGGCCATTTCGGTGGCGAGGCTCTCCTTCCCTTCCTCAACTTTTTCAATACTGTCACCTGATAAAGCAATTTTGTGTCCTTCTCGTCCGAGTCCGGGAGGACACGAAGCTGTGTATTTGTCAACTACGGTAATAAACACTCCCTAGTCAACGCGACGGCACTCTGCTTGCTGAGTCCACACGCCGCATCAACGGCGGACCACCGGACGCACCGCCATTGGTTGGCGTGACTCGACATCACGAAGCTTTCCTGACGACCACCTGGTTCAACTCCTGACTGTCTACGTTTGTCACGACGCAACGCGAAAACGGATACGACCCATACATGAATCACGGTAGCATAATGTATGTATTTAGAAATTCTACTGTTAGATAAGTCTAAAGTACATGCAACTTGTCTGGTTAATGCAAGTACGAAGGAAACGCTTGTCTGTACATATACAAGCTCGAGCATGACTGTCTGAACGGTATACATGTAGACGAGAGCACACAGGAATCTTATTCATCACTCCCGTATGTTGTGTAGAAAACCCGGCATGGCTCGTAGTTGGATGGAGATCACAGCTCCGTGTCGTCCCTTCAAAGGAGCAACGTCAACGTGTCTCCAATCCATCATGCGCTCGTGGCGCAAGCTTCGTGCTGCGAAATATCCACCGTCTCCCCAGTGTCGATTTTATCGTGATCTGTGCAAGTCGCGACCGTGAACAATGGCATCATCAGGCCAGTCTACCAGGAACTTGAACGGCGTTGATCGTAGAGTTCCGATGCACAACCCGTTCGACCGTCCGAGAGCGATGGATCGCCGTGTAGCGTACATCGGTGAAGGTCTCATTGACCCGAACGGGCTTGATAGCCTAGACAATCTCGGAGATATCGACATCGACCAGAACTCTCCTCAACGGCGTCGTGAGGTTCTGGATGATCTGGCAATCGACGTTGGGGAAAAATATCTCGACGATATTTACAAGGAAGATACAGACGGAGCCGACGAGGATAAAGCGGCAGAACAGGTTCGGCATCACTTGGCTGTGTCTTCGATCAATAGTCACGAGGTTGGACACAAGGAACGAGTTCGGACGGAGAAAGAATTGGCTTGGCTCAAGGTGAGGCAGCTTCTGATAGAAGAAGAAGAGAAGGCCTCAACGCACAAGCGACGACATGCCAAGAGCATCAGTCGATCCGTCGAACGCTCTGCTGTTCGTAGTGAAGCGAGTGATGACAAGAGCTGCAATACTGTCAAACTGCTGGATTCCATGGCGCCGTATACCCCGCAGCCACCGCAGCCACCGCAACTCTTTTCGCCCAAGAACAACAGAACACGCCCTGAGGTGGAAGTACAGCCACCACAGACATTTGCAAGTAAACTCGCCCAATTCCTGGGAGCAGGGAGTGTATCCGACAACGAGAGTACCAGCTCGAAATCGTCGCGTTCTTTGTCAGGATACAGCGCGAACACGCCTACCCGATGGCAGCTGTTGGCAACGTTAGAACAAGTAACCAAAACCTGTCAGAGGATGGAGCTGTCAGAAGAGACTATGGCTCGCGTTTCAGAGCATTTGAACTCCATTGACCAGGTCGTGCGTGAGGACATGAGTGCCAACCAGAGCAGAGCCCGTCGACTCTCGAGCACACAGGCGTCGAACGACTCGAATGACTCACTCGACACGTATTCAGTGGTAGACATACCACCCGCCCACCCCCAAGCGGATGTGGCGCCAACAGTTCGAGATTCTTTCAAAGGTTTCGCCTCCTGTCAAGATCTTCGCGATACACTAGCAGCTTTCAACAATCTGCTGGCCGATTGTTGCCTCGACGGCGTCAAGTTGCAGGAGCCGTGGCATGTGTACTACCACATCCGAGATGCCGTGTACAGCAAGCTCAGTTTCCGCCACAAACAGCTCTTTAAGCTGTTGGACGTGCGATTCAGTCTCGACGTATTCAAGCGACGGCCTTGTGTCAATAAGCGCATGTGTATCGTCGGTGCTGGTCCCGTGGGTCTGCGTGCTGCCATTGAGCTCGCACTCCTTGGTGGTAAAGTGACAGTTGTCGAGAAACGCACCAAGTTCAGTCGTGAGAATATGCTCCACCTGTGGCCGTGGGTCGTCCAGGATCTGGCGTCTCTAGGGGCGAAAGTTCTGTTCAAGAACTTCTGCAAATCCCGAACGTATTTCCACGTGAGTACACGACAACTTCAGGTGGTTTTACTCAAGGTGGCACTGTTAGTTGGCGTCAAAGTGCACTCAGCTACAGGCTTCAAGGCGATTGTTTCTCCTTCTCCTCACGATAATGGCGGTAATTTATTCTACAGCATCAAGACGGAGCCTCAAATCCCAGTCGCAGAGTACACTGCTGTACTCGGTGCAACCGGTACGAACGACTTGATCGCTGAACCTGCAGGTATCACCCGCTTTGTGTTCTCACGTAATGAGTCACTGGGTATCGTCTGCTACTTCCCAAATCTGGAGACGACTGACGAAATGAAGACGAAGGAATTCTCGTGGACCACTCGACTCAAGCATCACATGCTGGACAAGATGCGCGACGTCGGTATCGATTTGGAGAACATCGTGTACTTTAGAGGAGACATGCACTACCTCGTCATGACACCAAAGCGCCAAAACTTACTGATCCATGGCGTGGTGAAGCAGAATTATGCAGACTCGAAGGATCTGGTTAGAAAGGAGAACGTCAATCCTGACGCTCTCAATATGTTTGTCAAGAATATCGTCAAGTTTGCTGGTATCACAAGGAAGACGGACTTCACGAGGGTTAATCTGATCGACTTTAGCCAGCTAACACGAGCTGATAAGGCTGCGAGCATCTTGTCTTCACATGGTAAGAAGCTCTACGTTGGACTGGTCGGTGATTCGTTGTTGGAGCCTGTATGGCACGAAGGTGTTGGTACTTGTCGAGGGTTTTTGAGTGCGTTGGATGGCGCCTGGATGATCGCTCATATCGGAAGGAAGACAGACGAACAGCTACTGGCGAACCGACATGTTGCCTTCCAGGTGATGCAGCGTCTGTCCGGTCACCACCGCGACGAGATGCAGAAGAACGTGAGGAAGTACACGGTGGATCCAAAAACGCGTTACAGAGGCGTGTGCTGAGTGAAGCAATAGCAATAGCGTGAGCTGGTGCTGGTTAGAGCATGTACGTCCAAATCAGTACTTAGATCACAAAAGTATCGTGATTAGTGTGCTGTTACAATCCAGTGTTGTAGAGGAAAAATAGACAAATGTAGCTTTGATGCAGACATCAGTATTGCTGCTTAACCACTCCTACTGCTCAGTAATTTATTTTTAGCTTCAGAAAAATATGTTACAGATTCTTTAAATTTAAAATTACAATACGAAATCAGAAAAAATACATGGAAAATAATACATTATCGATATAATTCTTCAGAAGTGATATTGTATACAGTCTACACAACACGAGGAAAGTCGACCAAGTACCGAGTCCTGGGATCCACGGTGTACTTCCGCACATTCTTCTGCATCTCGTCACGATGGTGGCCTGACAGACGTTGCATCACTTGGTAGGCCAACTCGCGATCCGTCAGCAGTTTTTCATCCGACTTTCTCCCGATCTGGGCGATCATCCATGCGCCATCCAGCGCACTTAGGAAGCCTCGACAAGTGCCGACTCCTTCATGCCAGACAGGCTCCAGCAGCGAGTCTCCCACCAGTCCAATGTAGAGTTTCTTGCCGTGTGAAGAGATTACACTTGCAGCCTGCTCAGCTCTCGTTAGTGAAGTAAAGTCAAACAAACTAACTCGAGTGAAGTCCGTTCTTCTCGGGATCCCGGCAAAGTCGATAATACGCTTGACGAATGCGTGCAGTACACTCTGGTTAATGTTGTCGTCCCTGACCAGATCCTTTGAGTTGGAATAATTCTGCTTCACCACTCCTCGAAGCAGCAAGTTATTCCTCTTGGGAGTCATCACCAGGTAGTGCATCTCACCTCGGAAGTACACAATATTCTCCAGATCGACGCCAATCTCACGCATCTTGTCCAGCATGTGGTGCTTCAGCTGAGTTGTCCACGAGAACTCCTTGACCTTGGTCTCCTCCAGTGTCTCCAGGTTGGGGAAGTAGCAGACGATACCCAGAGATTCCTTCTGAGAAAACACGAAGCGATTGATACCTGCTGGAGCTGCCAACTGATCGTTGACTCCGGTGGCTCCAAGTACCGCTGTAACCTCTGCCACTGGAATCTGAGGCTCCGTCTTGATGCTGTAAAAGAGGTTACCGTTCTTCTCCGATGAAGGAGCGACAATCGACTCGAAGCTTGTAGCAGAGTACACTTTCACCCCAACCAGCAGAGCCACTTTGAGTACAATGATCTGCAATTGTCTGGTGCTCACGTGGAAGTACGTTCTGGACTTGCAGAAGTTTTTGAATAAAACCTTCGCTCCCAACGACGCCAAGTCCTGAACCACCCACGGCCACAGATGAAGTCTGTTCTCTCGACTGAACTTGGTCCTCTTCTCCAGTACAGACACGTGAGCACCGAGTAGTGCCAACTCGACCGCAGCACGTAAGCCCACAGGTCCGGCACCTACGATACACACGCCTTGTTTAGAAGCGTATCTTTGCTTGTACACGTCCAGATTGAACCGTGCATCAAGCAGTCGGAAGAGCTGCTTCTGACGGTATCCCAGTCTGCTGTACACTGCATTCCGGATGTGGAAGTAGACATGCCAAGGCTCCTGCATCTTAGCTCCGTTAAGACCACAATCGGCCAGTAGATTGTTGAAAGCTGCCAGGGTTTCACATAGATCTTGAGCGGCGATGAACGTCTTGAAGGTACTGCGCACACTCGGAGCGACCATAATGCGAGGGTTGGCAACGGAATAGGTGGACTGATGGCTCTCACTCTCGTACTCACTCGAGTCGTTGGTGCTTGAGAGTCGACGAGATCCGCGCTTCAGTCTTCGAGCCGCTTCTTCCTTTAGAATCTCGTCGATCATCGTCAAGTGGGAAGTGATTCGAGCGATCGACATGTCCGATAACTCGGTCGTTCGGCACGATATATTGACGCGCTCCAGAGTCGCCAGCAGCACCAATTGAGCTGGTGTTGCATGGAATGGAGACGACGGTGGGTGTGGGGCGGGACTGCGGTGAAGCAGTCGCGATATTTTGTTCCCCATGTGGCCAGCAAAGGTATGTGGTGACTCCCTCGCTTCGGACGATGAACTGCTCTTGCTGTACACGTCTTCGGTGCCCGAACGGGCCAAGATATCCAGCAACTTGACTGTGTCGTAGCCTGCAGTATCCGCTTGTCGGCTTGGAGCGACTGGCTTCTTCTTTGTCGCCGCCTTCTCTTCTTCCTCAACCAGGAGACGTCTCACCTTCTGCCACGCCTTCTCCTTCCCCGGACGTTGAGGAGTAGGATGTTCCTCCTCAATCTGACCCAACTGGTTCAAATCATTCAGAGGCTTGACTGCCGCTTGTCTAGTCTGGTGCATTGACGACCGAGGCCCGTCACTGTAGAACCCGCTTTCTTCTCCATCCGAGGTGTCGCTGTCGTCTTCTTTGTAGATATCGTCGAGATATTTCTCCCCAACGTCTATCGCTAAGTAGTCGAGCAGTCTACGACCGTGTGGATGCGTCTTCGGAGGTGCGCCGTCATCCTCTCCAAACTGATCGAGGCCATCCACCCCGTCGGGATCAATGAGACCTTCACCGATGTACACATCATGGTTGTCACCGATACTGCTACGACGCTCGAACGAGTCGCGGAGTCCGGCGTTCGGTCGGCTTTGATGCTTGTGCAGATTGTGGTGACCGGCGAATGCGGACGGCGAATGTGCCGTAAGTGTCGCCATTCTCTAGTAGAAGTTGAAAGGGAACTTGACTGAGGCCTGCAAAATGGAGACTGAGCAGGTAAAGTAAGACGCAACACTCGCAACAAACCCGAAATGACGAGTCATGTAGCCTTCATGTTAAACCCGCACTTTCTTAGGCCTGGACACGACCGCGCTTTCTGCTCATTCGATTCCCTGGAAGATTGAATCGCTTCATGGATCTCGAATTCCTCGCTGGTCCATCGTAGATGAGAGTCTGACTATTTTTCCGCGCAGTTCAAGTTCTCTTCATTTCAACGCGAATTTGTTGATCTTAGCGGAGATCGTGGTCGCGACGAAGCCTCAGATCAATCAACAATCAACATTTTGTGCCGATGGTCCACCCTCACTTGATTTTATACAGTTTGTAGGAATTAATCCGTAGAGCCTTGCGATTTGGAGCTGCGATATTATATGTACCTGTAATACCGAATATCTAAACTCTAAATTAATCAATTTAAAGTTCTGTAAACGTTATTACAACCTCTATAATTGATCTATACCAAATATCTTTTTCGCCTGCTTAACCTTTATAACACAAGTGGGTGATTCGTGAATTGGATAAATTAAAAAAATACCTCGGGTTAAATGGAGTTAAATGATGATTGTACGCTTCAACATGGAAGCTTTCGACTTGACACAGTGACAACGTACGGTGTTCTGGTTTCCGTAGAAGCAACGTACATGCTAAGATTGCCCGCCTTTGCTTGCCATTGAGCACATCCGCGTCGCTGCTTCGGGACCAAGCAAGATTTCCTCCCGATCACTGTCGTACTTCCCACAAGAAACCTCAATGTCACGATGCGAAACCGAAGCGATACTTTCACGCTTGTTGATCGGTCCGAAGGGCGGGTACTTCGAAAACTAAGGAAACTCTACCCGCATCAACACTAAAGCAAAGCCAGATTAAAGATTGAGTAGAGTTGCCTAGCTGAGTTAAAAACAAAGATAACTAATGCTTTCCAGTGGAGTGGAAAGATTCCGTTTAGGATTTTCCTCTCTAATCGAAATGATAGCCGAAGCCAGAGGGAGTCTGTTCTAAAATGGAAAACTCATTTCGTTCATTCATCGTGTGTTGTCAAAGTGTACAAACCTAGAGAGCTCGAGGGAAATCTACGATGTAACGCGATGTCGGCTCCACCGTGTACTTCCTCACGTTCTTCTGCAGTTCGTCTCGGTGGTGGCCGGACACTCGCTGCATGACTCGGTAGGCCAACTCCCGATCAGCCAAGAGCTGCTCGTCCGATGTCCTTCCGATTTGAGCCACCATCCACACGGCGTCGAGCGCACCTAAAAAGCCTCGACAAGTGCCTACGCCTTCGTGCCACACAGGCTCCAACAACGCGTCTCCGATCAACCCGACGTAAAGTTTCTTGTCATGTGAAGTCAATACACTTGCTGGCTTGTCAGCACGAGTCAGCGAGCTGAAGTCAAATAGGTTAACCCTTGTGAAGTCCGTCTTTCTTGGAATACCCGCAAACTCGACAACTCGCTTGACGAACGCGTGTAGATCATTTTGACTGATGTTGGTACTCTCCACCAAATTTTTCGAGTTCGGACAGTTCTGCTTCACTACACCTCGAGCCAACAGATTCTGTCGTTTCGGAGTCATCACCAGATAGTGCATTTCTCCACGGAAGTACATGATGTTCTCCAGATCGATACCAATCTCCCGCATCCTGTACAACATGCGATGCTTGAGTTTAGCCGTCCACGAGAACTCTTTGACTTTCATCTCCTCTGGTGTCTCCAAGTTCGGGAAGTAGCAAACAATACCTAGAGATTCCTTTTGAGAGAACACGAAGCGGCTGATACCTGCAGGTTCTGCGACCTGGTCATTGATACCAGTAGCACCTAGTACCGCAGTGTACTCAACTACGGGAATCTGTGGCTCCGTCTTGATGCTGTAGAACGGACTCCCTCCGTTCTCTGGAGCAGGAGAGACTATTGACTGGAATGCGGTCGCCGAGTACACTTTGACTCCAACTAACAGAGCCACCTTTAGCAAGATAACTTGGAGGTGTCGGGTACTTACGTGGAAGTACGTCCTTGACTTGCAGAAGTTCTTGATCAAGACCTTTGCTCCCAAGGACACCAGATCTTGGACTACCCACGGCCACAAGTGGAGTCTATTCTCCCGGCTGAATTTGGCTCTCTTTTCGAGAATAGACACTCTACCGCCAAGTAGAGCCAACTCTACCGCTGCACGTAGGCCAACAGGCCCGGCACCAACGATACATACGCGTTTGTTCGTTGCCGGGCGTTGTTTGTACACATTCAGACTAAAACGCGCATCCAGGATCCTGAAGAGCTGCTTCTGACGGTACCCCAACATGTTGTAGACTGCGGCTCGGACGTGGTAGTACACGTGCCAAGGGTCCTTCAAGTTCACTCCATTGAGGCCACAATCCGCCAACAGATTGTTGAAAGCAGCCAAAGTTTCACACAGATCTTGAGCGGAGACAAAAGCTTTGAAGGATGAGCGAATGGATGGCGCTTTGTTAGATCGGCGGTATAGCGCTGGATTCCTCGGGTCTCCAAGCTCATAGCCGCTTGATTCGTTCGACCGTTGTGCGTTTGAAACGTGATGAAATCCACTGCTGGTGGTATCTTCTTGAACAATCCGGTCGATTGATGCCAAGTGCGAGGCGATTTGAGCAATGGCTCCGTCTGATAGCTCATTTCGTCGACAAGTTTTGGTTACTCGCCCCAACGACATCAATAGCCAACGACTAGGTCGACTGCCTTCGTAAGATGAGGCTTGGGACACACAAGACCTTGTTACGTCGGACTTTTCGTCATCATTAATTTTGCGTTGCAAGAATTGGACCAATTTGTTCCCCATCCGATCGATTCGACTTGCGAGCGTTTGAGGCGCATACTGGATCTCGTTACTTGCCACGTCAGACGCACTGCTGTTGCTGTAGAGATCCTCTCCTGTGCTTTCAAGGATATCCAATAGCTTGACGGTGTTTGTCTCCTCAAAAGAGTGGTCAAGAGAACTCGATGCACGCTGTGAGCGTGTGTGGTTGCGAATGGCTGCCTTCTCTTCTTCCTCGATCAAGTGCTGTCTCACCTTCTGCCATGCCAAGTTTTTCTTCACATCTTGAGCGTTAAGCTTTGTTGCTTGATTTTTGTCATAACCGGAGCCTTCGTCTTCATCATCACCGCCGTCTTCTCGGTAGATTTCGTCGAGATACTTTTCACCCACGTCAATTGCCAGTGAATCAAGCAGACTGCGACGGTGTTCATGTTGGGCCTTCTGGTGACCTTCGCCATCACTGAGACGGTCGAATCCATTGAAGCCTCCATTCTGGTCATCCAGAAGACTGAGACGCTTTTTCAGTTCGGTGTGGACGAGTAATCTGTGCTCCGTCTTAGGTTTTTTTGCCGGCTTCCTGGAGAAAGCTGGGATAGCAGACACGGTCGATTGAGCTAGCATCGCCATCCTTTACGAATCTCTTGACCTTTTATCCTTCACCTCAGACCACCGCAAATTGGAAACTGGGTCGAGCATGATCATACATTCAACGCTCCGAGCCACATCAGCGTGTCTTTACCTCTCACAGGAATACATGTACGTACACCGTCGGGATTTCGTTAATGTCAGTCTTTTTGCTTAGCCTCGGGCACGACTCACGTAACGACTCATTAGTGCCACTGGTGAACTTTTCGATTGGCTACGATTCGTTTGGTATCCGGTATCTTGACTTCTTTCCCTCGCGTACTGACCATTTGTCCAACTTCAGTCAGAGCGTAGGTTTTCGATCACTAAGGTTTAGCTCCATTGATGCTAAAAGAAGAGCCTCATGTATTTACGTGTAGATCGCACTTCTACATGTACTACCTCAATGGTCGATATGAAAAAAGAAGTATATCATGGAATAGTCCACTGTGGCAGGTAGGTTTTCCTGCACGGAAGGTTTATCACATCTCCGTCGTTGAGATCGGCAACTCCACCATATCATGTCTATTGATTCAACGCGAAGCTTTCGGCGAAATAGCAAGTGTGGCGCCCTTATTGGGTGATATCAACGATAAGACTGTCTTATGCTATGAATGATAGTGCCGCTTATAGCAGGGGATATTCTCTGAAATGCTTTTGAATCACCCACGTGAGTGTTGAACCTTTCGACATGCCAGGCTCGAAATTTCAGAGCCCCGTCGTGCACAGCTCGACTTTGTTACCTGCTGCATCCCCGAATACAGCGATATTTGGACTCTCAAGGGCCAGCATCCGACCAATCTTTTCCAGAATTCGTATGTGCAAGTAAGAAACGAAAATACGGAACTGAAAACTTAATTCAACTTAAAACGTTATAGGTTCTTGGAAGCACCCAGAAATATGTAATACATGTATTATAACTAGACAAAGAACCAAAGCCCATCGAGCAAGGAGCGACGGATTGTAATGTAGTCCGATAGAATGTAGCTCGATATTTTAGATAAGCTGAAATAATGCAGGTCGAGTGATCACTGAAGTATTCTGCTTGGACGTTCGAAAACTACTGTTAGAGCCTACGAGGTGATTTTATGGTAAATCGAAAGCGCGGAGTCAGATCGTAGAGAATGAAATGAATAAACTATTATCAGGATACTCAGACAAGTCAATCGTCTCAAGGCACGCCTTCGTTCTTGGAAGATAACCTAAATTTGGAAGTAGAGACTATTGATTGTCCCCACATCCGTTTTCTTTGCCTTGCTACTCGAAACGGCACCGATCGTGGAATGTGCGGTTGAGCGTTGACGTCACTTTGGATCCGGCGCTTTGGAGAACGGTCTCCAGCGTCTCTTGGCTATGCTCCTCGACACCTGTGAGCCGTTCATTGCATGGCAAGATCTTAGCATGCAAAGATTCGGTCTCGGATATCGGCGTTGGCATTCTTCGACTTGATACCGAGGTAGCATTGTCCGGGATGAGGGCTGAACGTGGAGAGGAAGCGGCGATGCTGCTGTCCGCGTACCAGCGAGCAGCGCAGCGTGACGCGGCTACAATGAGGCAGCGCCGTCGTACTCTACGCACTTTATTGGGGGTTATCGGTGCTGTTGCTCTGTTCGTTGGATGCATCGCAGCAGTCGACGTGATGGCGATGACTGGCAACGGAAGCGACACTATGACGCTAGAAGTGTCCACGGAGGACGAGGCCATAGAAATGGAGTCGCAGTTTGGCTGGAACTCGATTGGCTACGGCTGGTGCTCGGTCAAGGCGTCGACATGGTGCATGTTCAGTAAGGACAAGGAGAAGTGCAAGGAGAACATCGATTGCTACAAGAAGGGCATTGAGTCGGGTACACGAGGCGCTGGAAGCAGCAGCGGAGAGTTTGGCGATGCCACGGTTGGGGACTCATCCTCGGACGACGAGGTGGGAGCTCCGATGGAAAACCCCTCGCAATCGTCGTCAAATGATGAAGAGGAAGGCATTACGGGAGGTGAAGAGACTGGAGGAGAAGGAAATTCTGGGGATGGGAGCAAAATTGAACCAAGGGGAGGTGAGGACTAACGGAGGAGGCGAAAGAAGTCGAGGGTGGCGGTCAAAAACAACTACATGTAGTTGTAACGTATACATGGATTCTAGGTTTTACACCCTTCAGGTTGAGACTGGTATCAATTGTTCTCTCATAAATACTCCTTTATAATGGATTTGCCACCCTTCATCAGTTAAAGTTGAGTGAATCAATTCATTTAGTTATGCTCATGCAAGCGCGTGTGATCGCTGTAATTATTGTTTGGGGATAATTGGTTTGAAGTATTTGGAGGTCAACTTAAGCCAGTGCGCTCACCTATTGTCTTTGGAGTGTTAGGCCTTAGAATATCAGGAACAACGATGCAACCACTCGCGTAAAAGCACTTCATTGGGAGGTTTAAACGTCTTTGTGTGAGTCGTTGTTTTCACGTGTTAAAGTTTAAAATTACAAAAACTAAGCTGCGTAGTTTAAGTCTTTTCGGATTGGGCTAACCAGAAAAAAACTACGTTTTGAGCTTCTTTTTGCTCATTCAACATATCTTGCCGTTTATCAGGCATTGAAGGTCCAGATCACCAAATCGAAAAAGAACACACAACACAATAGAGGTAACTTTGAATCATTTTTTTTATTGCTTTGAACGCGAGCTTTCAATCAATAAAAGGATAAGAAAGAATCCTGGTAGTAAAACAAAACAAAACAAAAAAATCAAATAGAAGGCCAGTATCACAGGTTAAATTTACGAGGGCTAGGGCTTCTTATGAACGGTTGCCTTGATTTAAAACCATAGGTCGATGATAGATGCAAAGCGATATACACCCATAAGCTGGTTGCGTGGCATCTGAATCTACGCCTTGTACGTGGAGATCTCAATTGCGTCCTTTAGATCGGAGTACTCATGGTACGACTCGAGCAGCACGGACTTGAAATAGGGACTGCCGCGGATGTATTCCAGGTAGTCGCTGACACCAGCAAACAAGACATTGTCGGCGATCACGACGGATCCCTGACAGTTCAACAATCATAAAAATGTCAGCAGCTTGTCCCAGTACCACATTTCCACTTAATGGCTCACTGATCGAAGCAAACCGCACTGCTCGATGATCTCCAAGTCGCTCTTGTACTTTTTCTTGTCGTGGTCGATGAAAAACACCTGCAAAACCGACAACTAAGTAAATTCGGGGGTTCAAAAATCGTGACGTAGTGTCTCCTCCAACGTACATCAACGTGGTCGACATGTTGCTCCTTAAGCTTCTCATAGTTGTCACCGTACGTCCCCACAATGATCGTCACCATGTCCGAAAGTCCAGCATACTCGATCATCTGCACAAGTATGTGCTGTTATACGCATCTGTTACCATTAAGATGTAGAGCGTACATTTACATACCTTGGTGGCAATGGCCGCAAAATCCGGTGATATTTCGAAAGAGTAAACGTGGGCAGATGGGCCAGAAAGCTCCCTCATCTTGCTAGCAAAACGGATGGCGCTGTAGCCGAGGTGTCCACCAAGCTCCACCAAAATCTGTATCCAGAGACCAGAGTTCACTTCGATACGGTACTCAACAGTAATGAGCAAACCAACCTTTGGCTTGACTTTTTCTAATTCCGCGTCCAGAAGATCTCCCTTGACATCCCCGACATTCATCATCCAGTGATGTTCGTAGCCGAATGTGTCGATCGCTGCCACGACGGACTTGGCGTCGCCTTGCTTAGCATTTTCGTGTACGAATGACAAACACTTCTCGCCACTGCAGAGTAACAACAGTATTAGATACAAACGCACACGCCCCAAGAACCAAGCTTAAATATCCGCGCGTTTTAGACACAATACATGAGCACGAGCTGGTTGTAGGCTGGGGGGCCTGGCTTGGTGGTGGAGACTCGGGGAGGCATGGTACAAGCGTGAGAAAATTGAAAGTGGAGATATCGAGACAATTCGATAAAGCTATCATAAATTATGTCAACCCTTCCATTCGGTACTGTTATGAATCATACAAGATTGCGTGCGGCACGCATCCGGCGTCGACTCTTCCGTATGATAACAACGCTATGCATAAACTGACGCACCTAAAAAGCAGTTGGTGAAACGATACCTCCCAACTCGATCAAATTGCGTGATGATGATGAATGGTGGCCTTCTATTTTGTTTATTTACATTTATCTATAGAAGCCTTATATGCATGTAAACACGAGGCTGTGTCTTGTGTCTGTCTATAATTGTACGCAGGTCCTATAGTATCTGGCTCTGTTGTGCTGATGAAGTCCCGAACAATGGATGGCGGTCAAATTGCGTGATCTCCTCTTGCGTTAGGGTTAATACTAATCATAGCCATTCACGTAGTCGATATGATATTATACTTTCCTACTTACCTCATATATTCTACGTTATCAAATTGTTGTAATTTGGGGAGGCAACAGCAGCGCGGGGTTACTAAATGCATTTTTACACAAGGACGCGCATTTTACCGATGCTACAGTCGGGCTACATCGACACTGACGCCTAATGAACTTGTTTATCTATCCCTGGAGCATACGAGCAGGTTCGATGAATCTCTCCAAACGAATCGGAAACCGAATCCAATCAACATACAGCTCCCGTCCATGTGCCTCACTCAGGCATTCCGCCCACTGGTCGTATACGACATTTATGGTATTCTCACCCACTTCTGTGAATATGCAGCTCTCCCCTCCTTCAAGGACCCACTGGACGTCATCCTGTGGGCCTTCCGCTTCTCGAATGCGAGCGTTCGCGTCAGTGTCCACGATCATGATGCAGTGCCTAGCAACTAGCCTACCGTTCGGCATTTTCGTCAGACTGTTTTGTACGACAGCAATGTACCGAAGGTGAACGTTGCCTGGAATGTTACACACCACAACGTGGTCATCGATGAGATCATCGATGGCAAAGCTCTGAAGTGGTCGGCAATAGAAATCACCACGCTGTTCACGCCCCCAACTACGAGGAGAAATAACCATTGGCCACCAGCTTGGGTATAGTTTTATTAGAGTGTCGATAGCTTCTGTCAGCGAGCAGCGAAGTTGTTTCGAGAATCGTGCATGCGCCATTGTTGTACCGGAGGCTAGCTGGAATGGTGGCACGTAATCGACCGTCCATCCAAGCAGGTTACCGATGGAAGTAGTGTATAGATGGCGCTCAGCGGATTCGATCTCGCGCTGTTTCAACTTGCCCAGGTACTCCTCTTTTGAAAGCGGGCTGAAGAAGAAGGGTGGCTCTCCATTCGGGAATTCGACCCACCACCCTTCGATGTCTTGAGCAAGTTGCATAGATGTCCTCGCTACCGTGGATTCTTCTTGTCGTTCGCTGAGAAACTTGTCTGTCTCGCGTTTTAGTTTGTTTTCGACGTCGAGTTGGAGCCTGATTTCTTCATGCAATTGCTGATTTTCTCGTTGCAGCGCTGCTCGTTCGATGGTGACTTTGTACAAGGCTGCAGAGGTGGATTCTGGCGATAGTTCATCGAGTCTTGCTTGTGTTGTGTGAAGGAGCTTTTCCAAGACACCCTCGAGACGCTGTATCTCGTCTCGGATGGTAGTCAACTCTTCCTTTCGTTCGTTCCGCCAACGTACCATGCGTCGGCGCTGAATTTTGAGGCGCAACTGCTGATGCTTTAAGGCCTCAAAAGCTTCCTCGATTAGGTTGGCATTGTGTGAGCTCTCCATGTTGTTGATTGTAGCGTCGTGCCGGGTGACGGAAGGAACGGGACAAGATAACTTGGCGAATGACGCTGTCGCGCTTTAGCAAAGTTGCATCCAGGTATGCGTACTGTGGTGTTATTAGCCTGCGTGACTCACATGTGGCGTGAGAGTCTCACTGAGACAACACAATGTACAAACAGTATTTGCGTTATGTCATAACGCAAATACTGTTGGCATATCAAGGACCGTCTCATTGTGTGCACAACTGTTTTGAATGTACGGTTCGGCTGGCCAATCCGTGTGTTTCGTAAAATGCACGCCAAGACGCGTTATCTGTCCACTTCCGCAACAGGATAAGAAAAAGAATCGATAATCCAGATGCTACAACACAGTAAAATTCTCGCTCCTGTTGATACTAGTATGATGCCAGAAAAATCGCTAATGGGGAGTTTCGGGCGCGGAGGAGTCAAGCACAGGTATATATTATCAAGATTGATGTCCCGAAAACTGTCGTGTATTGGACAACGTATGTGTATTAGAGGTAGAGGGGGGGGGGGACTATCTGAAACTAGTAATTAATTATCCACCTCACGGATTGCTATGTACTAGAACCACAAGGAGATGCTAGCATCTTGTTAGTACAAGCTTCTAACATCTCCAACCAGCGAACCCTTCAACAATTGTACTGTATGAAACTAAACAGTAGTTGCTGAGTAAATAAGAAGAAGCTGGAAACATGATGATTATTAGAGTATAACACCCGGCAAATGTCATCATTTAATGCGAAAGAGGATGTGCAACTCATGCCACACCCTCTCTCCTGAACGATGATGGTGTCATATTGATATATCAACATTATGCCATAGCTCGGACAGTGACAGTGCCCGTTTAAACGTTATTTGATAATAACACGTATTAACGCCTCTCTACCGTAGCTGTGCATTTCACTAAACCGACGTCATTAATGACTTTTTAAACGTCACAGAGTACCAAATTTGTATAACCAGTGATCTCAGAAACCCGAATAGTAAACAAAATTCAAGTCAATCTGATTACTGGCAATTATGTAGGCCGACTTGTAAAGACCGTTTAAACATACTGTCTAAAACAACCAGTATGAACGTTTGATTTTGAATCAGCACGCATACCAAATACTGATGACTGCGTACCTGGAAGGTTTCCGGAAGATTGTCCGACTGAAGGCAGTTCAGGAGACATTGTCCTTCATCAGACAGACGGCCGTCATTGGCTGACAAGATACGTTGCTGTGGTCTCTTGGGCTGTTGAAGGCGAATTGGATAGTGTATTAGCTTTCTCCTACATGCATGGCCAGCGGTTGTGCGACCTTTCGCTATCTAACCGCTGTGCTTCCGTTAGCTTCTTGTTGTCCGTTAACAACGGACAACGGCCGTGTAGCCAAGTCTGGAATCTGCTGAGAGCAAGCTGCTCCACAGGGCCCCCCAAGACTTGGTTACTCTTCATTGTCGTTGTGCTGATTGCTGAAATATGTCTTCAACCTGCTGTTCGTGGTTCCGCTGACGAACTGGGCAACTTTTTCTGGCACTGCTTCATAGATCGAGTCCAGTGATTCCCATGAATCTTCGGCAGCTTCTAGGCCTTGCCAGCCCACAAGGAGCTGCCACTCCTTTGCTTGTCGATTGTAACGCGCGTCGGTGATTGCACGAACGCCTAGCTTGATCCCTTGTAGGCCAATGTGGTGCTTCAGCTCCTCTGTCACCTCAAGCATGTTGTCCGCGTAGTGTTTTAACCGGATCGCGTGTACATCAAATTTCTCGCCCGTAAGGAGATGCTCGATCAGAAAGCTGGTTGGTAGTTCTTCAGCGACGCGAAATGGTCCGACCCAGCGAACCATTAGTTTCCCAGCAGCCATTCTTGGGTCGGCTCGCGACCAAAGGACAAAATCCCCGACGCTGAATGTGCATACCGCACCCTTTTTTGCTGCTTTCTGCTGAAGTCGCCGCTTTTCCTTTCTGTCGGCAATGTCTGCGTGTAGCTCTGCTAGACTTGTCCGAAGCTTGGCTAGTTGCTCTTCGCAGTTGAGTGTATCTCGTTGGACTACCTCGTGTACTGCTGCTCCTGCTCGTGGCTGCGTGATGACGTTCAAGATCGGCTCACGACTCAGTCCCGTGAAAACTTCTACCGGCGACTTGCCCATGAGTGATCTGACGGGTGTATGGTTGAGGTTCGATTGAACTACTGGGAGAAGGTGAACCCAGTTTCTCGTATCTAGCTCGAACTCTAGTAGCAATGCACGGACGACTTGTAATATATCGCGGTTGACGCGTTCGGCCGTACCATTCAGCCAAGGAGTGTAGACCGGCACAAAGCGCTGTTGTACTCCCAGTCTCCCTTTCAAATCTGTCATTAGCGTGTTTCGGAAATGGGATCCATTGTCCGAGACCCACATCTCCGGCAGTCCAAATCTTTTATACCAGTCTAAGACGGCACTCGCCGCCACTAAACCGTTTGCACTTTCACATGCGATCAGCTCACAGTAGTAAGAGATGTCATCTTTTAGCACTAGGACATATTGAAAGTCTCCGTAGCTCTCCCCCATGAAAAGGAAATCCATGTGCAGTAACTCGTTGCGCTTCGTTGCTGTGTGAGTCATGTTCCACGGACGTTGAACTAGCTTACCGCCTTTAATATGCTTGCACAGGAGGCAGTCTGCAACGAACCGCTCGACTAGCTCACGCATATTGTCGAATACGAATTCGTCTCGGAGAATCTGAAGCATAGCCTCCGCACCTCTGTGAGCTCTGATTCCACAGTGAGATATTATCATCACCCGAAAAATTAAATCACCAGACGTCGGTAGCCAAAGTTTTCCATTATGCTTCCAGAGTCCGTCTTCGTCCTGGTTGTGGCCGGCTCCAGGCATACCTGCTGCTTCTTGTGCTTGTTTCACGGTGTCTGCCGTCGGCCATGAAAACTTGTCGTCTTGCATCGGCCTCAGTCTCGATAGCGTAGCTTGACTGTCGACTCGAGCGACTTTCACCTGCACCTCTGGGTTATCCAGCGACTTGTGGGTGGGTGTCCATCTAGACACGATGTCTGCCAACAAATTTCGCTCCCCGTCAATATGCTCGATGGTGTACCTTAGACAGGAAATGCGCAGCGCCCACCGTAGAAGTTTCCCTTTTGTGTGTTTTTTCACGCTCTCTGCAGGCGAGAATATTTGGATCAAATTAGAATGGTCACAGAATGCTTTAAAACCATCTTCCCGTTCGAGAATGTAGTCGAGCGATACACATGCTCGCACCACAGGATAGGCCTCTTTCTCGACTACCGACCAGTGCAATTGTGCTCCCCGAAAAACCCCACCCTGGCAAATCAGGAGTTCATGCTTTTGGTTGTCCACGGGCACGTCTGCTTGCCACTCTCGTACTTGCGTTAGAATGATGGAGTATCCGTAGTCTGATGCGTCAGTCAACATACAAATTGTTGCTTTATCTTCCGGAAAGTACAACTTTGCAGATTGTGCAATGCTTTGGAGTGCTTAAGAGTATGAACGTCGCTCCTCCTCCGTCCAACCAAGCGTGACGGCGCGGGCGGAGCGCTTAGTCCTGCTGCGGTTGGTTAAGGCTTCATTAAGTTTGATCTGCAGCGGCTCGAAAACTCGGGCAAAATCAATGATAGAATCTCGAATCCAGTTGCACGCGCACAGAAAGCGCTGTAAATCGGCTGCAGTTGTTGGCAAGGGTAGTGCTGTAAGTGCCGATAGGCGTTCCGGGTCTTGACGGATACCGTCGCCGTCAATGATGCGACCGCACCAGGCAACTTCGAACAAAATCAGCACACTCTTTTTGGCGTTGAGCTTCAGCCTGTACTTTTCGATGAGCTCGTAGAAGAGCGTCAGGTTGGTGAGGAACTCCTCCTCCGTACGACCGTACACGATGATGTCATCGATCCAGATTAACGCTCCCTTGTACAGCAGTGGCTTGTAGGCTGTCTGCATTTGGCTTTGAAAGTGAAGAGGTGAGTCTGTTGCGCCTTGAGGTACACGCAGAGGCGTGTAGACACCATCATGTGTCATGAAGCTAAACATTTCTTGACATCCCTCCGCTAGCATAATCTGCCAGAAACCCTTAAAGAGGTCGAACTTGGCGATAAATTTCACACCTGCTACGAAACGCAGCACCACTGAGATATGCGGCATGGTCCCCGCGATTGGAACCGTCCTCTTGTTCACCTCGATGTAATTATTGGTCACTCGAAAATCAGTCTTGTTGTCTGCTTTACGCACTGGCACCGCATTAGATGCCCACTTGCTCAGATTATTTTTCTTGACAAACCCAAATTTGAGTAGCTGTGCGACGTAGTCATCAAGGAACTTAATCTTTGCGGGAGGAAATCGTCTGGGTTTGCAACGATATGGCTCTGCTCCCTTCACCATCGTGACTACGAGTGGTTCTACTCGCGCAGGTTCATCTGGCCCAATTCGAGTCCGATATAGGTGCACAAACTTCTTGCTCAGCTTGATCACATCCTCTCGGAAGTCGTTGTACTGATGATCTTTCAGCACCGCGCGGACTTCCTCGCACATTCGTTCCATCTCTACCTGGATTTCCTCTTCGATAACTGGACCTACTTCAGGTTGCTCAGGTATGTCGTCATGGTTCAAATCTATGCTGGTATTAGCTAGCTGTTCAAAGGCGCGCTTGACGTCGATACCCAATGTTTTCATCACTGCTTTACCCAATAAGAACTGGTCCTCTTCCTCCACGACCAAACATTCGAGCTTGTAGAGGTTGACAGGTCCAGCTGATGTTCGTATCTGTAAGTCGATAACTGCGGTCTCGCGGCTCCACGTTGTCTTTCCTCCTAATCCAATA
>NW_008649010.1:499051-501515 GCF_000247585.1 Phytophthora nicotianae INRA-310 | reverse complement strand
CATGCATGGCCAGCGGTTGTGCGACCTTTCGCTATCTAACCGCTGTGCTTCCGTTAGCTTCTTGTTGTCCGTTAGCAACGGACAACGGCCGTGTAGCCAAGTCTGGAATCTGCTGAGAGCAAGCTGCTCCACATCTAGACATCGTCATCCGCTCTCATCGTGTTGTACACATCTTGCGATTATTTCGTGAAATTGGGCAGGTGATATGGTGCGCACCTCGCGTTGCACTGGTTTGACAGCCTTCCGTGATAAAGCTTGCCAGTTTAACTCTGGGCTGACCTTCACGTAGAAACGCGAGTATTTTGGCAGGGAATGTTGCGAAGTCAAAGGAGAGGGTTATATATATCTTAGTACTGGGAATACCTTTAGGTATGGACAGCCCTCAACAGATTGATTCCACGGTACTGCGTAACTCGCTGGATACTATTTTGCTCAACATTCCGAATGTCTACTTGTAATTATCTCCTTACCGTAGGTGCTGTCGTAAGAAAAAAAAACGGCCTGACTTCAAGACCCAACTTCAAAAAATATTCCGAGTGTTCCAAGGATGTATTTTAAAGTCATGCAAGAACGAAAACCTTGTATTTACCAAAAGTTATCCCGCGTACTCGAACCCGGCTAGCATCCGACACTTCCCAGTCGTGGCGAAAATCTTGTAGACGATTGAAACTCCTCGAAGACGAAGACCACGTTCGTTTTCCGTTTCGATCACACTGCTTCCTCGTCACTCTCATCAATTCTTCTCCCTATTCTGCGAACCCCGGTACCAGAGTTCGTAGAATGTGAAACATTTTACGATGTTGATTTTCGAGTAGCTATCATCTTCTCTTTACCATCTTCTTTGCTCGGATGTTCCTCTTTAAGATTTGCCGCAGCCACTCTTTCTTCGAACCGAAAGTCTTTATCATTTGATGTTCCAGCATTCGCCAGCTAAACACAAGATTCCCATATACTCTTCTCAGATTCCAAAAATCTTGCTTCCTCACCCCGTATTTTTCACGTGACTTTAGTCTGCTTGCATGTGGCAGCAACTCCATCGGAATACACTTCCGACACAGACCAGCAGCAATTGCTGGGTTGTCATTCTCGCATTGACAGCAGAACCCCGCCAATTCAGGCTCACATTGTTCATAGCGATCACCCGTTATTCCATGCAACTTGGTAAGCGTCTGGTTGCTCAGGAACGAAAGGATCACCTCGAAGACACTCTCGTTAAGGATACTGAAGTTGTAAGAGCGAGTTTTCTTGGCTGTGGCCTTGTTGTGAGTCCGTTTGTGGGTGCATTTTATTCAGATGAGAAGTTATGCCACGCGTAGAGAACTTCTTCTCACAGTAGTCGCAAATAGCAGTCCGCTTTGTAGCTTGGTCATCTTCGTCACGCAAGTGCTTTGGCATTGCACTGTCTTTGCTTCCCGCGTCGCTAGTGATACCACTTGAGTCCCGGGGCGTGTTTTCGAAGTGAGGGGGCTTTGAAAACGATCTCAAGCTGTCAAGTGATTCGACAGAGAAATTGAAACCCGTTGGAATCAACTGTGCATCCATTTCGAAAGTTACCTTGCATTTACTATGTGAGACGAGAACTCCGTCCAACGCCCACAACGAGGATCCTTGGCAAACTTGCCAGATACAGTATTTTTTTTTTTTTAAGAACGTTTTTTTTTAGCCATAATGACAACTATCGGTCGAGTTCCCCTTGGTCTTCAGCACTTTCCAATAATTACTCATACGTTGCACGATTGCCTCGAGGGTAGATCTTGCTACCTCATGCAGGTTCCCCGTATTTATTTCAGATCTGGGAACGGGTATTCTTCACTATTAGCTTAGTCGAAGAAATGTCGCCATCTTAGGTGACAGCTCGCGACTAGCAGCAATCACAACCACCATTTCCGAAGTCACGTCGCTTGGCGCACAGCAATTCTAATGGAAAATCACGCACGCGCCGCGATCAACGACCGAGCGTCTGAATCGACACCAACACAACGTGCAAAAGTGTTTTCAGTTTGCGAGTATTGTGACAAGCAGTTTACTACACGAGGGCTCTCCCTTCATCAGAAGAAATGCGCTGAGAAACAAGCTCATGACAAAGCTGAAGCCAAGAAAACCCGCTCCTTCAAATTCTGCATCGTTAACGAGGCGATTTTCGAAGAAATCCTGTCATTCTTGAGCAACCAGACACTCACTAAGATGCAAATGATCACTGGAGATCACTACCAAGAATGTGAACCGGAATTGTCCAGATACTGCTGCAAATTCAAACCAAGTAGTTGCTGACGGAGAAAAGCAGAAAGTCTCCACCATGATGTACTGTAGGTCGAATACCACAATGCGGTTTTTTGTTTGCTGAGTTCTCTGGATATTTATATCCAGAGTCAGCTTCGGAAACCCTCGGATATCCTGTATCATATTATATATTATATTTGGTTACTTTTGTAATAACTCAATACCTTGAATTCACAAAAGAAGA
>NW_008649010.1:488927-496431 GCF_000247585.1 Phytophthora nicotianae INRA-310 | reverse complement strand
GTATTGCTTGCGTTGCGTAAAAAAAATGAATGCGGCTATAGTTTTTAGCAGCACTGTAATACGGTCTTCGAGTACTTACTCAAATTCATGAGCAACCAGACGCTCATCAAACTGCAGATTGCTACGGGTGACCACTATTCTGGCTGTGAGCCAGACCTTGCCAAGTATTGCTGCTCGTGCGAGAATGACAACCCTGTAATTATCCGCGGATTGTGTCTGGAATGCGAGTCTTCGCTGCCCGGCTACATGCCTCGCATGGTCAAGGAGATGGCAAAGAACAAGTACGGGGTGAGGGAGAAAGACTTCGGCAATCTGCACGGTGAAATTGGTACTTACAATTCGATCATATGATGCTGGAGAATTACAGGATTACTACGTGTGGATCCAAGTTGCAATGGGTGCAACACCTCGTCTAGAAGGACCAGAGGAAGAAGAAACTTCGTGCTACGCTAAGGTGCAAGGTCAACGAAGCGGACGCCTTTGTTAAGCAGTTTGGCACCAGGTTTTGCCGACTATAGAAGAGCTATTCGTTTCATGAGGACGGACAAGTTACAGTTGTCCCAACGCAGCCAGCGGTTCATTGTGCTGACTGCTGCGCTCAGAGATCGTGGACTTGAGCTTCGAACTGACTCTAGTCCCTGTCAAGACTTTATCACTAGAGGCTATGGGACTGTTTGGAATATTGTCGACACCATGGAGGAGATAGCTTTCAACCAAGAAGAAAACCGAGAACGTGCGATACGTAGCTAGCTAGCTGGAGAGTAGCGAGAATATCTTCAGAAAAGTATTCAAAAGAAGATAGCGGTCTCACACTTCCGAGCAAGGGGAAGATGCGAGTATTACGTGTATGTTGAAGGATAGCCAAAAACGAATGCTGGGTTATATACGTACTTCCATGGCTTTTGCCAGCGTGGGTGCATTTTTGTCGCAACATTGAATTGATGATAGGATGTCATGGAATTATCGTACAGAGCAATGGGTTTAAAGAGACGGGGTGTCACCACCCTGTTTTGTTTTTGAACGGTTTCGTCTACTTATATTTGAGACAGCACTCACCGTCTTGCATTTTGTCATTTGACTCCTCATGAGCACCAGCGAGCACGTGATGTCGACGAAGCCTGCGCTCTCGCGAGCGATCTCCGACCGCTTCAGAGACTTCGGTACGTTATACTCACTGCCATAACGCAGGTGACGAAGATCTAACGGTATTTGTTTATCTGCAGGTGCCATTCAAGAGGCGCTTAGGTAAACAAACGTCACTCTCATGGGTATGGCGCGAATGGTCGCTAAACGATGCGGTTGCTGCAGGAGTATGAACCTCGAGTCGTCGAATTTGATGTTTGCGGTGCGTACAATTGCACAGCACTCCGATGCTCGGAAATCTGACCTCTATGTCATGCTGTTGCGTCTTGAACCTCGGTAGATTGACTACACGACTGCGAATCTGGTGCGAGAGTTGTGGTACAGCGCCCAATCAGCGTCAAGCTTGTGATTCTAAATGGTTGTGTTGTTGTTAGACCTGCGCTGAACATAGTTTCGATGGCAAATGTTTGCATTCGATAGACCCCAGCGGAGGAATTCTGAATCCGTACCAGGTGCAGCAGAATTATAAGCTTACAGATCTGCAATACTCGCGGTGAACTAAAAGGGATCACGCTGTTGTAATTTAGGAGGCACTGACGCGACTAGGTCGTGTACTGGTGGAGTTTGACGACGACCGCAGTATCCAGGTGTCGGGCTTTGGAGACGCTAAGACACCGGAAAATGCAGTCTTCAGCTTCACACCTGAGAACCCGATGGACGGATGCAAGAGCTTCAACGAAATCTGGCAGCGTTATCATGATCTTACGCCGACGATAGAATTGGGAGAAAAATCTGCGAACCTTGGGCCGGTGATTCGACACGCGACTGCTGTAGCGCGCGAGGTTACCGGTTTCCACATGCTGATCATCCTCTTGAGCAGCCATTTGGCAAACGAGCACCTGGTTGAGGCCGCTCAGGCAATCGTGGATGCATCGAAGTTTCCGCTGTGTAGGTGGACGAATTTGATGGTATTGATGATGCCTCGTATGCTGAACTTGTTGCTCTTGGTTACCAGCGATTATCGTGATCGGGATGGGAGACGGTCCCTGGGTACGTTTTGCGTATTAAGCTCGAAATCGTCTCAAGACTTGACTAAATTGTTGGACATTTGATTGCAGGACAATATGAAGGTGCTGGATGATCAGCTTCCGCAGCGGCAGTTTGACAACTTTAACTTCGTCAACTTCCACAAGGTGCGGCACACAGCGACGGAGGAGCGGAGGGTGTTCGTGCAGCGGATCCAGGACGACAATGCCGAGCCCGCTGCTGCGCCATGCGAGCTGGACCCGCTTGATCTCCTCTTCACTTTGCAGATTTTAATGGAGGTGCCTGTGCAGTACGAATGCATGTGCAGGTTGAACCTCCTCTAGTTAAACGGAGTTTTTAGGAGAAAAGTACCGCTGTAGCCAAAATAGTGACTTCTACAGCGACTATGAGATAAATGACGAGGTGAAAATTGCTGTTGCTCTTCAAGTCAATAGCACGGCAGGCAGGCCTGCTGTTCGGACCGGAAGGCAAGCTTTACCCTTGCACAGCGAACGTCGCAACGTCAGATGGAGATTTGACTCCAGGTGCGTGGAAAAATTGGCTGGCAATGGGAGGTGACGGCAAGAGCAATGCCAAGATGGTGTACCGGAGTTTGGTGATCAAAATGCTTCAAGAACACGTTGAAGCAAGTACAGAGATGAGCAATAACATCGAGTATATGAAAAGTATTAGATATCAGAAGTACTGCAGTTCGTTGTGCTTTCTTCTGATTTACAACTCGTAATTAATTACTGGTTTTAGCAGGGTATTACGTTTAGTCGATTTCTGAGCCGAAACCGCTGATTTCACCGCGCGAATAGGTGATTCTTCTTTGTCTGGTCCAAGTGTCCCAAGTTCCAAAGCAGGCTGACCCCGCCGTGGTGCCTCGTCCTCACCCCCTGAATGGCCTGATGTAGTTGCCACGCCCTCAGCTGTCTGCAGCAGACTCTGCTGATGTCTCGACACAATTGCATCAATCGCCACTCGAAACCGTGAAAACCCCAGAACGCGAGAGAGGGCGGAAAAGACCGTGAGAAAAACTCGATCGTCAGGAAGGGGTTGGCAATATACTTGGCTGGTTCGTTCGCGCCGTAAGCTTCACAAAGAGCTGAACCGATATTTTCATCTGATTTCGGTCAATTCGAGACACTTCGCTCTCCACCTGTTTAAAGACTCTCCTTCTGTCCCATCTTTCGTCTCCCCGCCCTCCCGCCCGCCCATACCCCATCCCAAATCGGCCGCGCACAGGGCGGAGACACACTTGACTCAAAGAACGGAGCGAATCGACGGGTGGGGGTGGCATTTCCGACACGCTCGAGAGGCCATGACCTCCACGCCGGCATGCAACGGCGGGCACGGATCGACCGGCACGACGCGGTCGGCTGGAGCTTTACACGACACGACGCAACGGCCGGCACAGAGGCGGTGGAACTTGTTGCGCACCCACGTTCGCGTCACCCGACGGTTAGTATTGCTCTGAATATCCCGCTGAACGCCCCGTTCTGAATTGTATTCGTCGCTCATTTCTCGAATGTTTCGACATGTTCGGCAGGTTATCGCAGGAACTCGCTCACAAGCACGCGCGGCGGTTCTCATCGGCTCAGCAGTCGCTTGTCGATGCCTGTGTCGGGTGTATCTCCGCTCCAGCGTCGAAAGACTGCCCGTTAGACACGCTCTTGGCCGTCCGAGACCATTTTCTATCGCTTCTGGACGCTGAGCACTGCGTCCTGAGCTTCGAGCTCGCACCGTCAGGGTCCGTTATCGAATTCGACGGGCGAGGCATCCGACAGGTAGTGGAACGCAGCTCCGGCACGACTGCAAGACGACAGGCACGAGGCGCTTCACACCAGCCGACCTTCTTCTCTACAGCTAAAGCCTGTGCACGTGTAGAGCGGCCGGAAGGGTGTAGCCATCTCCAGTCTTATCTCTGTATGCCTCTCGTTGACTGTAGCGAACGTGTTCGAGCTGTTGTGGAGGTATTTAACACACGTCATGAAGCTCAGGACATCAGTACGTGGCTAGGAGACTGCGAATCGGATTGTTCTCTAGCGTTCAGGTCGGTCAAGTCGACAAGTGAACCGCTACGTGTTTTCTGCGGCTTTGTGGGTGGGTTATTACGTGCTGCAGCGCCAATTGAAGCGTTCGAGAGCTATGTGGACACTGGCGATACTGTAGACTCCTTACCAAGCATGTATCGTCACACAGGGGACACAGTCAGTGTCTCTGAAGAAGCCCCATTGCAATTATTGGACTTCTTACAGCGAGCTCTTGGCGTTGATGGGTGGACTGTATACGCTCTCGATCGGGAGGCTAATACCTTGTGGGCTCGACTAGCGAGTGCCGGATTCAGGTCTAAAGTGTCGACGGTACTGATGGGTCAAGGAGTGATCGGACGGGCGGCTTCTACGGCTGAGCCGCTGTTTGATGGAGACGTACTGTGCGTCCCTATGTTCGATCACAGCAGAGATCACAAAGTCAATAGCGTTGTGGTGTTTTACGGTACTACACGACCAAAGCAAGGAGCTTTCCGTCAGTGTGACGTGGAGTTATGCAATGTTGTTTGTCGGCATGTGGGGAGTTCTCTGCAACGTTTAGCACTGGAAGATTCGGCTAATAAGGCGCAGGAGAAGGCACAGGCGTTGCTAGAGCTGTCAGATCTGTTGTTTCGAGAACTGGAGAGATCTCCCAGGCCTACTGCGATGCTGCTAACAGCTGCAAGAGTGATCGTACAGAAGTCTTGGTTCAGGATTGCTGAGTGTAACGTGTATCTGAGAGACCCGCTGACGCATGAATTGTACTCGCCAGGCAACGCGACGCAGGGAGAGTACCGTGTTCCGTTGTCTTCCGGTAGTGCGCGTGCCATGCCGGCTGTACGTACTGGAAACGTCGTAAATCTACGCGATACTGATGCCGGTTCGCATCACACCAAGCCTG
The DNA here is from genome assembly GCF_000247585.1 of Phytophthora nicotianae INRA-310. Lineage (NCBI taxonomy): Eukaryota > Oomycota > Peronosporomycetes > Peronosporales > Peronosporaceae > Phytophthora > Phytophthora nicotianae. Next base: position 491,388 of record NW_008649010.1, on the reverse strand, counting down.
TTCTGGCCGTTCCAGTAAAGGACCCGACGTCGGGCTCTGTGCTGGCTGTGCTGGAGTTACTGGACAAACGATCGAGTGAAGGAGACGTGGAACACGCTGTGAGTCTGGATAAACTGTACTTCGACCAGCATGATGAGGATCTAGCACGAGGAATTGCACGTCAAGTTGCGTCTGCACTACGGAATACTCAACGTCTGGACGCAGCACGAACAGCGCAGAGGAAGAGCGCGGCGCTGCTGTCGTTGCGTCTACCTGCTGCTACTGGGACAATGCCGGGCGAACAGGTTGGTGCTGTGTTTTCCTTCGTGGAAGCTGCGGCGTGTAGAGCGCTGCGTGCGTCGCATGGCGCACTGTTCTTAGTAGATGCACCGAGTCGCTCTTTGTTCGCACGCGTGGGAGCGGATTGGAGAGGATACTCGCTACCTATCGGTCAGAAGCTGCAAGGCCGCGTGGCTGCCACTGGAGCGGCCGTGCGTCTGGTCCGTGAGGCACGAATCCATCCCGAGTTTGACAGCGACTACGATCGCTTGATGAACATGCAGACGTCGAGTCTGTTGTGCGTTCCTATCAAGGCTCAGCCGTCCTTGTCTGCGTCTTCTACGTTCGCGTCTTCAGGAGCTTCGACGAGATCTGGACGACGCTGTAGCAGCAGCTTCAGTACGAGCAGTAGCACGGACGACGACGGCGACGATCGACCGGTTATTGGCGTGTTCTACGCTATCAACAAGATGAACGCCAATGGAGAGACGGAGGGGTTTGACGCTGAAGACGAACAGGTTTTACGTGCCATCTGCGTGGAGCTGTCGGCTCTAGTGGAACGTCGTGCGTGGGAGCTGGTGTTCGAGTCTCCGTCCTATGAAGACAGTGAGAGCAGCGACAGTGAAGGAGAGAGTCACGTGACGAGAACGTTCCTGTCTCAGTACACCACGGCGTCCCCCATGCGTCGTCGGCGTCGTCCTCGCTCTCGTCTTCCGTCTGTAGTGGATCACGATCACGCTGCGGCTGTTGTGGCTGCGACGTCCTACCATGAAGGCTGCTTCTTGAGCAATAGCGGGCTCTCTTCGCTGTCTAGTAGCATCGGTCTTGTACCTGGACAACACGCTCAGAGTTCAGTGTTGCAGTGGAATCTGGATCCCTGGCAGTTCTCCCCGGCACAGCTGATTGATCTCGCAGTCGACATGTTCGAGTTGCACGAACTTATGGATGGATTTGCGTTACCTGAAGCCACGTTACGCCGCTTCTTGCACAGTGTACAGGCTCAGTATCTCGACGTGCCGTACCACAACACGTACCACGCGTTTGCCACGCTACACATGACGTTCCTCATGTTATCAGCGCAGAGTAAGAAGCTGGCTCCGTCGTTGATCCCTGCGTCGACTGCTCTTGGCATGGGTCCGACTACAAAAGCCCAAGCTATTGAACGGACAAGACAGAAACGATGTGGCGAGTTGATTCTCGCTCCAAGAGAGCGACTCGCAGTCTTCGTGGCCGCCTTCTGCCATGATATGGGCCACGACGCCCGTACCAACGACTTCCACGTGAGATGCAGCTCACGTCTGGCTCGGCGGTATAATGACCACTCGGTACTGGAGAACATGCACGCTGCTGCGTGTTTCGAGACTATGAGACGCCCTGGACACGATGTACTGGCTGGACTTGAGGACGGCTCCAGTGACACGGCGGGAAGTCGTCGCGCTGTTCGGAAGCGCATTATCCGGTCGATTCTTGCCACAGATATGCACAGACACGCTAGTATTGTGGCCAAGCTGCATGAAGCGCAAGCTCGAGGCAGTAGAAATGACGATGAAGCGCTGCGTGAACTGCTGGTGGATGCGGTGGTTCATTCAGCGGATATCTCGGGCCCAACGCAGACAGAAGAACAGCATTTCCGGTGGACTACACGACTGCTTGAGGAGTTCAATGAACAGCATGCAGAGGAGGTGGAACTGGGGATTTCAACTACTGCGTTCATGGATACTCGACCGGACTCGGCTGAGTTTGCACGTGTCAACTTGGCGTTCGTCGACTCGTGTGCGTTCCCATTGTGGAAAGCGATGGGTGGGATTTTGGCAGGATTGGAAGGATGTTTGGCGAATGTGGAGAGGAATCGAACGATGTGGGCGACGCGACTTGAGGAGGCCACAAAACGTGAAGCCGAGAACAAGATAGCAAAACCTGTGGCTAAAACAGAGAGTCCAGAGAGACTGCACATTACTAAGAAGTTAGTTGGAGAGTCCGTGACTCCCACGAAAGCCAAGAAAGTTGCCAACCCGTTGCCGCCTCCAAATCTGCGTCGACAACAGAGTGAAGACAAGAAAAACGAGAAGATGTACTCGGTTTATGCTACTCCGACCAAATCGAACCACAAGAAGGCGAACATCCCGTCGACTTCCTCGCAGCCTGTCAATATTCCACAGCAGAAAGCGAAGAGAAAACTTGAGCTACGTTAGGGCGAGAGAGC
>NW_008649010.1:479943-488442 GCF_000247585.1 Phytophthora nicotianae INRA-310 | reverse complement strand
TTCACTTGACCGTCAGCGATAATCACCAGGATATGGTACCCTGGATCTTGTTTCACTGCCTTGATAGCCTCGTGTATCACCGGGGCGAAGCTCGTAGGACCGTAGAGTTTAATGTGTGGGGTAATTTCGTTGTATCGCTTGAGAACTTCATCAAAGCCCTGACAACCGCGACCTTGGGCAAACGGGAAACAGCGCTGGCCCAGTGTCGTGGAATCTCCGAATCCAAAAGCTGGGATGATATTGTCGTCGTCGAAAGCCTCGAGTGTGCGGCCAATGGCACTGATGACACTTTGATAAGGATTCTGAATCGCTCCAGTTGGATCGATGCAGTGTAGACAGCGACCACCAAAACTTTTCTTCCCCGTCCACTGAGCATCGGCACGATGTTAGCAACTCAAGCCATTCTATCTATCTACTATTTACTAGTTTCACCCCTTCTTACTGTGTTTGACTCGGTGAAATCGATCTAGAGATGAAAGACTGTGAGCTTACGGCAAATAAACTTGGCAACGGATCTTTAGAATCTACGCACCCCCAGGATCAAATTGGACGACTCGAGTCCTGCCTTCCTGAGGTCGCTCTGCACCTCCTCTATTTCGCCAAAGCACCAGATTTAAAAGTCAAAGGTCTGGCAATCATGAAAACATCAGGATATAGCCCACCGATGGTCTCGTAGCGGTCTGGAATGGGTTGGAAGCCTTTCATCTTCTTGTACGGCCCTGCAGCGGACGCCTCCCTACTCGAAGCGCAACCCATGACGAGAAATTCTGAAATGACCCGTCGCTCCAAGCGCTGAACGGATTTTCGTAACAAGGAACAAGTTGATAAAGTTCACGCAATGGATAGTGGCAGCTAACACGCTTCAATCATATTGATGGGTTAACACAGTTTGCGTCTTAGCAGTGGCCACCCTGCACCTCTGGTTCCTCGGTGACAATGTCGGTATCCGGTGCAGTCGTTATCGTGTTCGAGGAAGTGGAGTCGGTGCTGTTCGACGAGGTTGCGTTGGTCTGCGGCCACGTCGTGATGTCCGAGCCGTTGGCGAAGATAGTGAAGCCATCAGTGGGGACAGCTTCAGCGGTGCTGATGTCGTTAGCGAACCACAAGAAGCGGAACGATTCGCGCGTGGCGATGATACGGGAGCCTCCGAACGTGACGTTGTTGGATGCCAACGACCAACTCGGGATCAGCGACGAGGAGATACGAGGACCAGCGTGACCCTCATAGTTACCGCCAGATCCAGTAGTGACGTGGTAAATACCGTTCGTGGCGTCCTCCTTGTTCTTGTAGATCTTGGCGGTGCGTTCGTACGCGTGCACGTGGCCCGTGATCATGGCGTTCACGCCGTTAGCCGAGAAAACCTCCTCCCACTTGGCCATCTGACCGCATTGTGGCTCCGAGTACACAGTTCCCGAATAATACGTGCCATTCCAGCACTTCTCGACGTCGGTATCGTCGATCTCGAAGATCGTGGACGAGCACTGACACTGGTGATTGCTCCAAGTGTTGTAGTATGGGTTATGCTTGATGACAACCACCCATGGGGTGACATTGCGGTCCACGTTCTCCAGATCCGATTTTACCCACTCAAGCTGCGCGTTACGGTCCGCCAGCCACGCCGCCGTGCCCACCAAGGTTGTGTTGGTGCCTCTTGATCCAGTGTAGTCGTCCAGGAACACACAGTGGATAAGACCAATGTCCACTGAATACCAGGTGTGCAGTGCAGTCTTAGCGTCGTCAGTAATCGGCGTGTACACTCGCTTGATGTAGCCCAGGTAGTTCTCCGCCTCCAGTTCCATATCTTCCGGGTACGGATACATGTTCAAATGGCCCGACGACGTGATGGTCTCGTGGTTACCATTGATACCCGTGATCGGGTAGATCGACGTAAGATTCTGTTGCTCACGGAACCAGTTGTCCCATTGCAAGTGTTGCCCATTGGCGTACGAGTAGTCACCAGCGATGACAAGAGCTTGGATGTGTTTGCCCTCGAACGTCTTGGCCTGTTCCGCGAACGTCGTCTCGGACGAAGTGGTGTCTCCAGGGTCTCCGATAACGCCAAGGATGGTCTCCTCAGAGTCTGAGCCAGGGTGCAACAGCGATATGAACGAGCTAGTGAACGAGTCACCGATGGTGTACGTGTACTTGGTCGTCTCCAATAGGTCGCACAGTAGAGCTGTGTGTAGGTATGGCGACGCGTACGTGTAGTTGTACTCGGACTCCGACACCGAGTAGTTGACGAAGGTACTGTCCGCCGTGATGGTCGAGCCGTCCGCTGTAGCGGTAACGGGATACGACTTAGCATCGTCCGTGGCGAAGGATACAGCGATGCCGTTGGCACAGCTGACGGCGGAGCTGGACACGCCCAAGTGGACTTGGGTCACCCCGGCGGAGACCAAGTTGAAGGCGACAGAGGCGGCCACTGCAAAGGAAACGAACAGCTTGACCATTGCGAAGGAGATTGAGGAATGAGATCGACAATTGGGGCTATCCCATTGTCCTGCAGCGCAGGGTAAGAGAGGCAGAGCCCCCATCTGATAAATTTGCCTAGTATTGAGGTCGAACCCCCGGGATCTCAAATTGAGACGGTCCGATCACTTGAGAACGGTCAGATCGAATCTACAGTGTAGATTCTACACTTGTACGATGGAGTTAACCTGCTCGATGCAATCAAATCAGAGACGCTACTTTTGCCGTGAGAGAGACGATACTTATCGTAGTGAAGTTACTTTCGAGTGCTCCGCATCCCTCTAAGATGCAGGAAACATACCACCCGAATCTTTGAGGGGAAATTATATCGATGTGTGCCGTGACCTGTGGAACGGTACGTATATCTTCGCCACGGCTTCGACTTCGTAGTTCTGCGAGGGACTGGCTGGGATTTCATGCCCATCGAGGACGATTTGCTCTTCCGAAAAGAAGTCACAGCCACAAGCTTCTTGATCGAACGACAGAGCCCGTTACGATCGATCATATTGGACTGGCGTGAATTTCTTGGTGTTTGTTTCGTGGTCTCCGAATCTTGCCGGAAAGTAGTTTGCACGTAACTTATTGCGATAGCTTTTGCAAGGGACTCATTGTATTTTGGAACTTTTCTGGTTTTCTTAAAGGGTTAATCTCTATTTGTAAAAAAAAAAGTTTTTTAAAAATGTGAATCTGAGATTTTACTGTTTTAAAAAAAGATTTTGGCCGGATTTTGCCAAAAATATAACAATCTGGGGGAGAAAATATTCTCCAAGCGAGTCAAAACGGTATTTCTTGTACCCATCAACCCATGGAATTGCACACAACTGAAACTTGTTCAGTAGCGAATTCTTGAGACGAGCGTCAAGGCGAGTCTCTATGGGTTGTGGCAGCAGCAGCGAGGCGGGGTCAACGTCAGCGTCATCAACGATCCCAGCAGCTTCACAGTCCAAGCGCTCGAGCTTCCGCCCCATCCCTGATCGCTACGAGACACTCGGTTCGTCCAAGTCCCACTTCTATTCCATTCCTCATCTTCTATAAGTACTTTGCCTCCTAACTACAATTTATAGCTGAAGTACAGCAAGACCTGCGGTGCGTAGAGTGACATGCATGTATATTACGACAAATGCAGCAGTCTAACATAGCGTCTGACAGTGCGGCGGGCTTGGAGTCGTCGGATCTCGTCGTTGGAGTAAGTTGCAACACCTTCGACATTTAGCAATGAAATGCTAACGTTGCTATGTTGCAGGTCGATTTTACCAAGTCCAATCAGGCAAGAATTTACAATTATTGTATTTCTTTTTAGCTTCAAATTCTCACTCTGTCGCTGCAGTGGACTGGAGAGAAAAGCTTTGGTGGCAGATGTTTGCACGAGATCGACCCGTCTGGCGTCTTCATGAACCCGTACCAGGTATCGATGCAATAAAATAATTCATTGTTGTGGTAAAGGTTGTTGCCGTGCTAACTTTTTCTTTGAATTAGAGCGTGATCTCGGTGATCGGGCGTGTGCTCGAAGCTTTCGACGACGACAACATCATTCCTGCCTTCGGGTTTGGTGATTTAGCGACAAAAGGGAACAGTTGCTTCCCATTCACACAAGGGCGTGGTTGTCATGGGTTCGAGGAGGTTCTAAGACGCTACAATGAGATCACACCGACGTTGAAGCTGTCGGGACCAACCAACTTCGCTCCTGTGATCAAAGAAACCATTCGAGCGGTCCAGAAGAGCGGAGGCTATCACATCCTAGTGATCATTGCTGATGGACAAGTGACGAACGAGGAAGACACGCGAAATGCGATCGTGGAGGCGTCGAACTGGCCGATTTGTACGTTGTCAATGGGTTTTAAATCTGTGTGCTTTTCTAACTTTTATTCTAACGTATAGCAATTATCATGGTCGGAGTTGGTGACGGACCATGGGATATGATGGAAGAGTTCGACGACAAGCTGCCTACCAGACGTTTTGACAATTTCCAGTTCGTTGAATACAATGCTGTGATGCAAGTGAACAAGAAGAACCCCGAGGCAGGTTTTGCCATCATGGCAATGATGGAAATTCCCGGTACGTTTCGTTTTACAAAAGTCAGATCATTGATCTACGTGTGCTTATCATTGACGTTTTATTGTCTATATTTGTAGAGCAGTACAAGTTGATTCGAGAGCTTGGGATGATCCAGTAGCAGCAGCACCATTGATTTAATAAACGGCAATACATTTTTTTTTTCACCGATAAGTTTTTTTTTCGAAATCAGAAACTACTTAAAGCATAAATGTTGAGTCAAGCTCAAATGGTGGACTGTCGTCTTAGTTGCCTTGGTTGGGGTCGTACGTGTTGGTGCCGTTGCCGTAGAAGTAGACAACTTGTCCATCGTCATCACCGCTCTTGCGTAGACTGCGACGACTCTGCTGATCTGTCGTGCCAGTCACCGTCTCCGTCTCGAGACCGAACTTGTCAATCCAGAACTGGATCTCGTGGTCGAGGTTCGAGTTGTCGGTAGCGCCACTGAAGATCGGACGCATGTATAGCGTGTCCGTCGTGACGGTCTTTTCATCGACAATGGTAGTGCGGACGCAGGTTCCCTGTTGCCACAGCGACAGACTCATCTTTCCCCATTGGTGCTTCTCACCCGGAGCGATACTAACGTATCCGTCCGTGATGAGGTTGTCGTTGATGCCTTGAGCGACGGCGATGCCGAATCCCGAGACGGTGCCAGTAACGGCAACTGCAGAGCTCACGCTGGCTGCTGCTCCAGCGCCTGCTGCAAGCGCACTAGTAGACACCCCGAATACAGACACCACTCCGTTGGCTGCCAGAGCAGAGGCGACCGGAGCAGCAGCGCCTGCCGTTCCAATGACGGCAGCTGCAGCGCCAACGACGGAGATGACGATGCCGGCGATCTTGAGTGCTGCCTCATCAGGGCCGATCTTGCAGGTCCACGGATCTTCGGTGTTGTTGACGATGGAGAGGTAGGAGCCCATGGTGGAGTTGGTTGTTGTTGTGTTGCTGAGGTGAAGGCAAATTGAAGAATGAGGAAGCTGGGATTGGAAAACCCGGAGAACTTGTCCTAGCTGGTAGCTGATAGTTGAGTAAAATAGGTTCATCTACTGTTGCGCAGATACCGATCCGATAGCAGGACAAGAGACTCGTTGGAGGAACAGCCACGAGCATTGGAAGTGAACTTGTCGCGTCCAGTGGATTCTTGTTGCATGATTTGTAGCTGCTGGGTCAACGACGATTTTGGTAGTCGCTCTCGAGTACTTAAGTATGAGTTTTCGTCATCCTTACTTACACTCGATGAGCAGGTACTCCAGCGAGCTCCGCAATATTGACTATTAGTCGGTGATCGGCTCTCATGATGAGAATGCAAACACCAGCTGAATCGTGATTGAAATCGCCAAACACGAACGAGTGGGAGGCAACTACATGTACAACTCAAACGTTGAAGTGTCCGCAGGACCTTTTTCTGGACCAATTCGAGTGCCGCTTGGCGGCCACGACAATCCGGCAAAAATCGACAGCAACGTCGATGCCGTTGCAATTTAGGCTTCTTTCACCGCACACAGTGAACCTATATGCGCTGCTACGAGGGTGATCGAGAAGTACCAGCCACTAGTACAAGAATTCAGGGCTTGATTCTGTATTTCTCGCTGTCCACGCTGACTAACAATGCTTAGTGCTTTTCGTATCATTACGTGGATATCTAGCGTCAACGTGATCGCCGTTGGGCTTGTAGTTTTCACGTATCTGAGCTGAACCCGGCTTATCACTAGCAGACGCATCACTTCAACCGTTCGTGTCGTTTTCTTTGGCCAAGACATTTTGCCGACGAAGCTTCATCGTACTATGATCTCCCGCGGCCACCATCATGCAGAGGTGTTTGTAGATTTTCCTACTAAACTCCACCCTATTTGTGACGGTGCCAACACTGTCAGAATAAACTACTCCGGGTTGTTTAGTATCATTGCCGACTGGAAGATATGTACCACTCAAGCAATTGGCGTGTGATGGTGCGTACAAAATCAAGATGTCCATTGTATTATCCTCAACCTGGAGTGTTTCAGCAAAGTAAACAATAAAAGGCTGATGCGCGCTACTCCGGTAAACTCTACTGGAATCCAACCGGACGGCCTAGTTATAGTTAAAGTGCGGGTCATAGGTGTTCGTGCCGTTGACGTAGAAGTAAACGGTTTGTCCATCTTGCTGCTCTTCTTCTTTCTGGTGGTGGTGGCCTCCTTCCTTGTGGTGATGACGATGGTGGTGGTGGTGGTGGTGTTTGCTCTGCTGTTCCGACGTAGCCGTCACGGTGCTCGTCTCAAGGCCAAACTTGTCGATCCAGAACTGGATCTCGTGGCCAATGTTGGAGTTGTCCGTGGCTCCACTGAAGATCGGACGCATGTATAGCGTGTCCGTCGTGACGGTCTTTTCATCCACGATCGTGGTGCGGACACAAGTTCCTTGCTGCCAGAGCGACAGGCTCATCTTGCCCCACTTGTGCTCCTCACCAGGTGCGATATTGACGTATCCATCCGTGATGAGGTGGTCGTTGATGCCTTGCGCTACAGCAATACCGAATCCAGACACCGAGCCAGTGATCGCAACTGCAGAGGTGACGCTGGCGGCAGCAGTCGCACCTGCCGCTAACGCGCTTGTTGATACCCCAAATACTGAGACGACTCCATTCGCAGCGAGAGCAGAGGCAACAGGAGCGGCAGCACCGGCTGTGCCAATTACAGTGGCGAGAGTTCCGACGACAGAGATGGCAATGCCGGCAATCTGGAGAGCTGCCTCATCAGGTCCGAGCTTGCAGGTCCACGGGTCGTCGGTGTTGTTGACAATGGAGAGGTAGGAGCCCATTCTGGAGACGTGGAAGCGGTGGAAGCGGTGGAAGTGCTTACTCGGAAGGAGGTGAATTGAGGAATGAGGATCGTGGATCGCTGGTGGTGAATGACGTAGGTGACCTTGGATCGGACAGCGCGAATCCAATGTTAAGCACAGAAAGCAACCTGATTTGGTTGCCCAAGTGCGGCAATGGCCAGGTCGGCACAGCGGCATTCCCGCAGTCAGTACTATAAACAGGTCGTTTTCTGTGGATAAACGAAGTGGATCATCATCGACTCTGGATTTGCAACTGCGAGTGCTCTTGCTCCAACGATTAGAAAAATGGGTAATACATGTAGCTCAGTGAAGGTGTGGAATTTCAGTTGGCAGGCCATGCACAAAGAATTTGAGCTTCGTAGTGTTGGCCTTCTAATAAAAAAAAAAAAACGCGTTAATTTCAATTTTAATTTGTGATACAAATTAATCCAGACCGTGACAAAGATCTTGGCGTTATTGGCCAAGTTGCCTATCAACTAATGTACTTTGAAGTACATGTACTGGTTCTACCTGCAGATAGGTTCAAAACTGGCATTTCACCTGAGTTTCGTCAGTCAGTGGCACTTGCGAATCGTGGCATTGAGCCATTAATCCACAAGTATCTATCTCTAGATCTCTACGGCGACAAACTCGCTTTTGGCTGAGCTACTCGTCATCCTGGTACAGTAGAACCTTTCCAATTCCAGTTGTAGTCACTAAGTGGTCCTTGTAATGTCAAAGAAAACTTAACGTGAAGTTCGGTAAAGTCCTTCATGCAAGTAACTTGGATTCTCAAGTGGATCTACAGTTGTTGGCTTGTGGAGTTTACTGGGCAACAATTGCGAACGAGCTGACCGGCCGTCAACGGTAAACTTTAGGACAAGCTGAATGTCATCGTCATCTATTGCCTCGCCGCACAGCGTGATATAGGTGGTGTGCTCTTTCGTAGGAGATATTTACTGCCAACACATTAGTTCGTTTAGAACAAACTCAAAATATCATTGTATTTTTTTTCTTGAACCAAAACAAAGGAGTTCTGCAAAGTAAGCAATAAACGCTGGGGAGCGCTGGATTTCGGCGAACTCTCACTGGGGTCCAATCTGGACGGCCTAGTTGTAGTTAAAGTTCGGGTCATACGTGTTGGTGCCGTTGACGTAGAAGTACACGGTTTGTCCATCTTGC